>NW_009697307.1:0-26047 GCF_000703405.1 Apaloderma vittatum | reverse complement strand
GAAAGAGGAAAAAAAAAAGTTCAAGTTGTTACATAATGCAGCTTAAATTTATTCAAAATATAAACTTATGTTTTTAAGGTCTACTGTTTTGGAATTATCAGTATTTCAAGCCTGTTTAGCAGCAAAGCTGCACTGTATCCCCTTATCCCCTCTGAATTTACTTCGTAAGTGTGGAACCCGCTGTATGTGTCACTATTGGTCATTCTGCACAGGCTATTCCTCTTACGAAAAATGTAATTTCATTCCACATAACATAATTGTTTTGCTGCTCGGTTTGCATTTTAAATTTTTTTTAATATATGTAAAAAAGCATATATAAAAAACTGTAAAATCTCTGTATCCAGAATATACACAGGTCACATGTCTGGCGACGAACTGCCAGGAACTACACACGATCAAATCTTTCCAGGAGATTTTTATTTCCAACAGGGTACATACTTGACAGACTCATGAATTTCTCAAAGTACATGTTCTTATTTTAATTATTTCAGTCAAAAGGGAGGCAAATTGCCTTTGCAGTTTAAACACAAGTCCTACTCTATTCCACCGTGCCTGAGCAGCCATGCAGAGCCACGGCGCTACAGGATAAGCCTGCTTGATCCACCACCACAGAAACTGGACCTCCTACCACACAGATTTCGGTTTTTGTCACCTTTTTTTTTTTCTTTCTTTTTTTTCTTTTCTTGCAGGGGTTGCCTTTCACAAGTAGAGTCATCACTATCCTGTGCTGACAGACCACATGAAAACTACCTACGTTTCTCTTAGGGTGAACTGTCATACATCCCCACAAAAAGTCTGCTGACAGTCTGACTCAGTTTTGGAGCTCCTATTTCAACCATGGTAAGCACTCTCTCAGTGCACCCTTCATTCAAAAAGCAGTACACTCCATGAGATTTAACAAGTGCTTCCAACCAGAATGGCACCAGAACCTTGTCTGTTCCATTACAGCTCCCAAAATGCTGCTACCAGAACAGTCTTAGCCTGCATGCTAGAGTCATGCAAGTTCCCTTCTACCAGGTGAAAAATAGAGAAGATAGGATACTTCCTTTTCCGAAGTACCTCAGAAAAACAGTATTATTCACAGTCTTTCTGGGATAAAGGTGTAAAAGAGAAGTTAGAGCATTCATTCTGTTCCTTTTTTCTCCAAGCAGCATCCTGCCTCAGCACGTCTGCTTGTTTCTGAAGATGTGAGTAGGAGGTTAGAGCTGGTAGATGCTTCTATCCTAACTCTTCTAGCTGCCTCATGACTCCTCTGCTACTTACCAATGGATTTCTAAACAAAGGAAGGAACAAGTGGGAATTTGGAGCAAATTACTTCATGACCTTCTTTTGTATTTCATCACCTCCTAGACAGCCTTTTCACACCCAGCTACTCAGTGATCTAACTACAAACGATGACTTTTCATAGGCTTTCTAGCTCTGAGTTGTAAGAGCAGATTCAGGTCATAAGTTACTTTCTTTCACAAAAGCAAGGGCTGGAAATTACTCCTTCAATGCACAATTACATTCTCAAGTAGACACAAGAACTAAGGGCCTGTAGTTTTTGGAAAAAAATAAACAAACTATCCCAAGACTTCAAAGTTACGACTCATGGCACTGTCTTCACAAGAGATATGGTTTAAAACTTCTGTTAGATAGATAAAACTTCTGTGATATGGTTTTAAAACTTCTGTTAAGCTGCTGCCTCCTCCCCAGCTGAGCTCTGTCACTTCAGCCAACACTACTCCTCTGCCAGATTTCTTTCACAGAGGCATTCAGTCCTCAATCAGAACACGCTGCCGTACCCTCACTGAAAGATTCAACTTGCAGCAGCTCCAGCTGGATTCGGGGCAGGAAAGGAGCAGGAAGATGAGTAGAAAAGGTTTATTTCCTAAACAAAGAAAATCATGTTCCGTATTATTAGATAGGCACCCATTTCACATCTGTTTTTCAGGCAGTCATTTGAGAACTGTTTTTCCCTCCTGTCAGCAGCTATTTTCCTTGTCCACATTGTTCCTCACCTCAGATGAGAGAGGGAATGCAGGAACCAGGAGCCATGGGACACACAGGACTGGGAACCATCCCCTAGACACCTTTTTTTGCACCTTCTTCATGCATTCAGAGAACAGAGCTGGGCAAGCCTCTCGGATACCTATCCTCCTCCCACTCAGCAAGCGAGAGGCAAATATGGTACGGCTAAGGGTTTCTGAGGGCCTCGCAGCTCCCAGCAGCAGTGTCCTCTTTATTCTCATTTCGCATACCCAACTCCAACTCTCAACTGCTAGGAGTTTTCAAGGCTTCTCTCTCATTAAACAGTGGGCTCCTCCACTCCTCATCTGGTGCCTTTCGTAGCTGGACCAGAGAGCAGACCTGTCAGAAAGGGCAAACTAACTCTGCTCCTTCTCTTCAGCAGCAAGAAAGGGAGATGAAATATTTTTCACGTTCACACATGATAAGACATCACAGGTAGATACATTTCACAGAGAAGGGAAGCAGTATGTCAAGAAAAATGACTGCACTGAGATATGGCTGTCTTTATTTCCCTGAATGCTCCCCATTTCAAAAAATAGCTGAAAAAGGGCAGAAGTGAAAAGGAGGCCACTACAGCAGCTGAACTGAGGTTCAGTCTGGAGAAGAGAAGGCTCCAGGGAGACCTTATAGTGGCCTTCCAGTACTTAAAGGGGGGCAATAAGAAAGATGGGCACAAACTTTTAAGTAGCACTTGTTGCAATAGAACAAGTGCTAATGGTTTTAAATCAAAATAAGGTAGATTTAGACCAGTTATAAGGAAAAAAACTTTTACAATGAGGGTGGAGAGACACCGGACCAGGCTGCCCAGACAGGTGGTAGAAGCCCCATCCCTGGAAATGTTGAAGGCCAGGTTTAACCAGGCTCTGAGCAACCCGACCTAGTGGAAGATGTCCCTGCTCACTGCAGGGGGTTGGACTAGATGATCTTTAAAGGTCCCTTCCATCTCAAAACATTCTATGATTCTATGATGCTCTGATTAAGCACAGTAAGGTAGTTTTCCAGCTTTAACAGATGCATTAACTGCACCCTGGCAAGATCTTCAGGTCTTCTGCTGGTGTCAGAAAGCAATGCTAAAGCAGATTTTGCTGCATTTTGTGTAATGACTATAGCTAGTAATGACTGAAAAGTAAAACACACAGATCGCAGGACTGAAAACTTGCTCTGACCTAGAGATTTTCCTAAATACTTTTCAAGATTCCTTTTCAAGCAAATATATATCTCGTAAAAACTGTAGAATTAGGTCATCACGTGTCATTCTCTCCTGCAGACAAAGCTCTCTATGCGAATATCATCAGAAGGTCTACAGTGTTTATCATTCTCTCCTGCCGTTCGAACTACAGCTCAGATGGATTCAAAGACTTAACTTGGCTCAACTCAAATTGTTTTGCTCACAGAAACATTTTGCATGTGAAATATTTAAGTTTTTGATTCAGCCCTAACCTTGCACATCAATCCAGCTAAAAAGCAACAACGTGTGATCTGAATAGAATCACAGAATGTTAGGAGTTGGAAGGGACCTTTACAATAGCATCTTGGCACTGGGTACTCTTCAGTACATAGCTGTGAAAGTATTATGTTTAAAAACTTTATAAGTATTTTGAAAATTTAAAAATGAATTTAATTTTCCATACAATTGATCTATAAGAATTATTTATTTAGCTCTATGCCATTTAAAGGTTTTTCATGTGAAGAAGTGTTTCACAGTAAAATCCTGAAGTAAAATTCTTTGCAGATTAAGACAAATATAGCAAAGAGAACAGAAGTATGAGGGTATATCAAATATGGCAGAAACGACATATTCTGTTCAATGACATGTAGACATTTTTAGAACATTCATTTCTTCCAATCAAGGCAAATTAAGATATCTTCTTCCTTCCCAACTTTTTCAAATGCAGGCCCAGATGACTGGGCAAAAATAACAAGATTCCAGTCATGGATTCCGTATTTTAAACTAAAAGACGTAGTAGTTGCAGTTGCAAAGAATACCTTTAACTACTGCTACCAAAAGCAATTACAAAAAACTCAGTATTTTTTCTGGTTCGTCACACACTTGAAAGTACATTGTATGCAAACCTGTGCAGTCAGTCTGTTTGTAGGCTTCCTTCTTGCCAGAAAGTGACAAATAAAATCTTAATAGAAAGATGGTATTTACAGTTCATAGCAACATTTTTTCTCAGACACCTCAAAAGATATACACTGTATTAAATATTGGCTTTTTTCTTCTTAATAAACTGCATGCAATTAAAAAAAAATAAATTTTTTAATTTATTGATGAAAGACCACCTATACTTAGTCAAATAATGTGTCTCAGCTGATATTCCAAAAATCATATCCACCTCTTTCCCAGATACTGACTGGAGAACCTTCTTTTAAATTCTCACACCATCATTATCTAATATTTATAAAGCCAGTTTCACTTAGAATGATCTGATTCATATCTGCACTTCATTACCTCACTACTGAAACAGTGTCCTCGGAGGAGAACCAGGACAATTATCTCACAGCAAACTACAGAACTGCGTCGCAGGTCAGAAAGGCACATACATACTGTCTAACTGAAATGACAATAAATCTCAGCTTGAGATAGGAGGGAGAGTCTGTGGCTCTCTTGTGATCTGTCCTCTGTAAGTGTAATTGTTTCTTTATAAAACTGGGGAGACAAAATACACTTGTTTTTTTACTCAGCTAGCTCTTCAGGGCGTGGGCAACAGGGTTCCCGCTCCTCAATTACAGCTGAGGCACTGTGTTGGATCTGGCTGTTCTTCCTCTCCAGAACTAGTTTTTGGGGATGGTAGTAGATAAGAGGGATACCAGATGTTCACATAGCTCATTCTTCTTACTCGTACCCAGATCTACCTAATGGCTGGAAATAACTTCCTCCACAGCAAGCCAGTTTCTAAATGAACGGCAGTGGTTCCCAAGAACATGGTTATGGCAGCAGATCGCAGGTTTCAAAGATGGGCCACTTCCTTTTGTTTACAGGGAAAGTTTGGTTCAGTAAGCAATAAAATATTTTCCACAACAGCTGAAAGCCCCCTAAAGATAACATTAATAACAAAACCTGCTCTAATGAAGGTCTACCTGCTCTCTAGAGCAAACTTAAGATGTGTAAATTATTTTGAGCAGACGGCTTTAAGTAGTTAACAGCAGCTTAATGATGGAAATTAAAAACAATTCATGATTTGCTAAGCCCTCTCTGCTTAATTGTTCAATTGTCATTTCTTGGGAACGAGCAGGAATAAAGAAAGAAACCAGGCATTGTTTTAAAAGCAACACATCACACCAGATCTGATGCTGCTGTCACAACACCTGAGGGTGAGACTTTGTGTTCCTCCTTCCTGACCCCAGGGCATGACCTTCCAGCCTTCCACTGTGTCCATAAAGCTTATGCATCATTTACTGCACACAGAATGAAAAGATGAAATAAAATGCTGAGCAGAAGTATGGTTAGACTGCACAGGCTGAAAAAGCAGTAATGGTTAGATGACATTATAGCAGTACATAAGCACAAGCAGGCAGAGACAAGAATCAATCTTGCCAACAGTATTTTTAATTCACAAATTTGCAACTACTACACTGATTTAATATAGAATCATAGAATGGCCTAGGCTGGAAGGGACCTTAGAGATCATTTAATCCAACCTCCCTGTCATGGGCAGGGATGCTGCTCAACATGTAGAGACAGCTTGGGAACAATCAACCAAAGAATTATAAATTTGGCAATATATAAAAGAAACTCAAGTCGTAGAACTGGAATTGCTAGTTACAACTCTAAAGTAAAGGAAAACTAACTTAAACCAGCCTACAGTGCTATACCCAATAGACTGGAAACGCCAAGATGAACCACCTACTGATTCATTTCAACCAAGAGAGTAGCAGTACAGAACTACTTTGCAACAAAAGCACAAAGTAGTAAAATGGAAGGCTGTTCTCCTTAAGGATCACAAACACTCTGTCTTTGACAAAGTGATATTGCAATATGTCAGCGAAGGAGTTTAAGAGCAGAAAAGATAAGTGACCAGAAGGGAGAAGTGATTAAGCTAATATTAACCTTCGTTAAGAAATCCACACACTCCATCACCAGTAGTTGTTATGGGCACCAACCGGCCTTACACCAACCGGCAGGAGCCCTCTTTCTCTGTATAGGAAACTTGTAGAGAACTGCTTTTCTGTTTGTCTTCAGAGTGGCTCTGATTAAATTTTGGTTCAATCTTTATGTTGTTGGGCTTAGGGCCCTCAGCTGCTCTAAATAGGTGCAAGCTCCCTTTCTAATCCTTTAATCCAGAAAGCTGAGGTCCTGGAAATTGCAGCTGCTGCAATTCACTGTGGAAATTCAAGCTACGGATGCCATAAGCCATAGTGGATGGCTTAAGAGTGCAAACACTTGTAAATTAACTGCAGAAGAAGCACCCTGATAAAAGGAGGTGGAGGTGCAATTTTCAGTTAGCTATGAATCATTTATCACTAAGGAACCAGAATGAGAATTTTTCTGAAAACATGCAGGTTGTAACATAATTACACTGAACAAATAGTTACAGTTGCAAAGCCGAGCACTTATAAGTTACAAGATAACCCATTCTACTCTCTGGTGTCACAACAGATTCAAGCAACAAGAAAAACCTAGCTCAGCTCCTCCCAACCTAGAGATGTGTGATCACGCCTGCTCAGCACACACAACTCCAGAGAAAGTAGCAGCTGAACTCTAAATACTCCATATGGAGAAAGCAGACGTGAATATTTTTCAGAGGCTTGGAAGAATGTGGATGGCTTTCTTCTCAAGCAGTCCTGAAAGAAATTATTCCCACGGTATTTCATATCCAAAACACCATGGTTCTTGAGTTCCTTTACTGTATGCTTAGAAAAAATAAACCTTAATCTGGGTAAAATCACATTCCACCTCTAGCTTCATTTAGAAATGGCCGAAGCAATTTTGTCAAAGCTGTTTAAAAAACCCTAACAAAATAGCCTGAGGCAGACAGATTATTACAGTTGGAAGAGCTAAAGTTTGGCAGCTACAGGAAACTGAAAGCACAGGCACCTAGTGGAAAGGGTTGAACAATCTTAATTTTAAGTGCTATCAGTTTCTTATATAAAAGATTAAGCAAATTGACCTCCTAGAGCTGTAGTGATTATCAAACTAAAGATTAAAATTCTCAAACTTACACAATTCAAGTGTGTGCAAAGACAATAGAAACAATTTGACACAGCCAGCAAGTACAAGTAGCCCAACTAATAGATATATTTAGGTAACTCATATTGTTAGAACCGAAATGCACCTTCAGATGGAATGCAGTTTATGATTCTGTTATGTCAAAGGAGTATCTTAATTTGGTATCTTACAACAGGCTCTCCTTCCACACTCAAGAAGTCACAGCTGGAACACATATTTTCCTTACCATATTCAAACTTCTCCGAAACTTGAAAACATTCCAGCTATTATTTATAACTCTGGAAAGATTTAGGTCATCTCTCAGAAGACACATTCACAAATTAAATACCAATCAACTAAATACGTCATCCACGTGTGAAAATCATCAAACCTTTACACTGGTGCTTCTGCTCAAAACTGAAATAGCCTTTTACCAGCTGAAGTTGTCTTTTCCAGATTATTACACTCACTAACAGAGCCATCTGAATGAAGCACACCTGCCTCTCTGCTCAGTTTGGAATCAGTGTAAATCCCACCTGTGCTGGCAGCTTTAGCTAAGCTGCTGGAATCTGCAGCGGATTGTTGGGAAGTCAGGTACATGTTTACCTACCTTTGATGACTTTGAATTTTATCTGGCGAGCATGCTTTAAAAAAACAGCTAAGGGGTGGTAACATTATCTGCTACAAACAGTTCTGCTGTAGGTGTTTGTCCACAATCCAGAGTCCCTTTTGAGTAAGAGTTTCTACATGGTGGCATTGACAGGCTCTTAAGGTCATTATAACCTGTAGTTTATTCACCTTAGTCTTCCTATAAGATCTTAAGTCTCTTCTTACAGATTAAAAACAAGAAAACAGGAAAGAGAAAACCTTTATTGGATTAAATCTAGCCCACCATCCACCTAGGCAAAATGAGCTGGCAAAACCACTGTCAACAACTTCACCCTCTCCCTTCAAGTTGTATCAAGACCACAGCAGTTTACATACTTGTATATGTGTTTGTTTACACATATACATCACACATGAATGCTGACAGTCAAAAGAGATTCAGAGAAGCAATGAAAGACACTCCCTGCTTTTGATGTGCTCATGGACTCCACCGCATGCAATATAAATCCAGGCTACTCTGCAGGTTTCTTCTCCTAAAGTTCTCTCTGTATCTCTTCTTGTTCTTCTAATGACAGACCCCTGATATTGCACACACAGCTAGCTGAAGTTTTGGTTACTCTGTAAGTGCTAGGAAATTGTAATGATTGCAAGACATAGTCCATGTCCCATGACTGAAACTGAGCTACCACACCCTATGTTTGGACTGCACTCATCACCCTCCCTCTCTTATTTCTGACCATATAGGCTAAAAAGTGCTACAGTGTGATCTGCAATCAAAGATCAGCTACGTCATCAAATAGATCTCCAAGACAAGACTTTACCTTGCTGCTACAGGACAGCCCAGCTCACCGAGGAATTTCACAATTTAAAGAGCCCATCAGGAAGAAACATTCAACGTCTCCTGAACAAAACTACAGACCCTCTCACCTCAGTGTTGCCCAACTGGAAATGTTCTTCATGTGACCATCAGAAGGTACAACTCCACATATAACTCAGAAGATGAAGTCTCACATACCGAAGACAGAATGAAAAGGAATACTGTTATGTGTCGCCCGAATCTCTTATTGGTCTGAGGAAAACATCAGTATCAACGGCTAGGTGCACAGCCTCCAACAAGTGATACACAAAGAATAAGATAAAACCAAGTAACTATAATAAGGCTGTAACAAGTTTGCAATTGTACTTTGACAGGCTTCTCTTTGATAAGAAATGAATAAGTCAAGAATGGTTCAAAAATACAGTTTAAGTCTATGGAGAACTTGGTACAAAAATCAATTCTTGAAGAAATTACCTGACTTTAAAAATTAACAGAGCATGTGTCCAAGGACACCTTTTTACTTCCCAGTCCTTTTTAAGTTAGCTGTCTTCACAGCCAACAATTTAGCATCTCTGGACTATCAGGCAATACCCTAACACATTGGACTCTGTTAACAAACATTCATTTACTAAATTCACAGCGAGGAAAATAAATGTTAAAGCTGTTGTGGGGCAGATTTCAAATTTTAGATCTTGATGCACTCTTCAACAAGATCATGCTCTAAAAGTACAGTTTGGTGGTACAGCAAAATAAAATCTTAATCTCCTTCCACTGCAACGTACACAAGCACTTTCAAAATCATATCCAAATCCTTTCTTTAGGAATTATTTATAGACACGCCTTTTCAAATGCATAATTCATATAAATGTTTAACCTTCCAATAACATTAGAATCTTTTACACACTGAACAGAGCTTTTCTCTGTTTAGCTTTTCAGCATCTTGCTCAACAGATCAGCAAAACGTCTTAACCTTGTAGTCTTATAAAAGCATATTCCCTCAAATGTACAGCTCTGCTGCATTTCATTAAAACAAAGTTTTAATAGATTAGCTTGCTCTTGGCTTCTAATGAATAAACAAATTTGAATGCGGTCTTTTCTTGGAACACATTTAATCACATTTGAATGTGGTTGTAAAGCAAAAGGGCAAGGGGAATTCCCCAGCAGAGATCACATAGATTATTTTCTAGTCAAAACACATGCATGATCCTAAATACAGAACATAACAGAATATTTGTTGAGAGAAAAATTAAGGACATCTGCCAAGATAGTAAAGAAAATTAAACAGCAGAGTACCAACCCCACCTCCTCATTTGCAACTGGTACATGCAGACCTACTGCTGGAAGTCTAGAAAGCGTATTTTGTTTGTTCAGAAGGTACTCAACTGAAAGCAGATTTGAAATTAAAAAACCCACCACAATAAATGCTTGCATCAATCTCCAAACTAACCATCACATAGATCACATATCTCCAGTTCTGAAACTGACATTCCAACAATAAAACAAAAAAATAAGTTTACTTGCTAAATCAAATAAATGTGTAAAGATGAAGTCAGGTTGGGAAGTACTTCAGCAATAGTTAAAATTAATTTAATTCCACAAAATTTCTATTTAAGAGAGAGAAAATCTTTTACATAATACACAAGGAAAAAAAATCACCCAAGAATTAAAGCATTAGAAACTATCATCCACAAATCCAAATTGAAAGTAATTATCTGAAGACCTTTGTAAAATACTTTTTGTAAAATGCAGGCTTACTTGACACAATTCCCTTCCCTTCCTTTTAGGTTACAGATAGTTTGCCAGTACTTGACATTCCACTTCACAATTTGATTTTTCGTGACTCTTGGTGATGCTGGTTTTTTAGTGATATCTCAAGCATGACAGATAATTTAAGAGACTACTTCTCCTAAACAAGGCAGCTAGTAAATAAACAAACAACGTAAGCAGCACAGGGGGAGAGAAAATGCAAACTACATTCATAGTTAAAGGGGAACACTAGTAGCTTCAGCTGTCAAAGACAGGAATTTTCCAACACTAGCATATTTCTCACTACCCATAACTAGACTGTCAACCTACTAATTTATGCTACAAATACATTTTTATCTTAAATACTTGCCTGCAGCATTTCTTTCATCTTTTGAAAGGCCACTTCATTCTTCAGTATTATTCACTTCATATTGGAATCTGCAAGGGTTTTAATCTCCTGGAGGCAGATGTAAAGACGGGAAGACTCTCTTGCTTAACTTAAACAAGGAAAATCTCAATAACAGAAATCCAAATAGTGATTTATTTACCAATCTCTGCAGCACGTTTTAAAGTTTGCATTGAAGGGAGCTACTCTTCCTATATGTTAGATAGATCTCATCCTGTGAGGACAGTATCTTTCAGCTGACATGCTGACTGTTCTCTGTATTAGCATTTTCACACACATGGGGATATGAAGAATGAGAGTACTTTCCTCATCAAGTTATAAGGGTAAGGAATATTTAGTATAAAAGAAATAACAAACAACAAGGGAATTGGTAATTAAACACACAGACATTAATAAGAAGGTAGTAACAGTAACACAGAATAGAACGCTTCAGCTACTGACCGATGGACCATTAAATGTGTTGCCTGGTCTAGTCGAGAGGTGGCATCCCTGCCCACGACAGGGAGGTTGGATTAAATGATCTCTAAGGTCCCTTCCAGCCTAGGACATTCTGTGATTCTATGATTAAAGGCACAGCCTTGGAGAGCCAAACTGTCACTGACAAGAAGGGAAAACATGATTGTCACAAGCATTATGAGATATTTGAGAGGACCTGAAGGACTGTGTGAATCCTATTTATGGGAAAGCAGAAAGGGTCCATGGCTTTAGATGAAACTTACTATGGGCTATTTAGGGCCAACAAGAGGAAAATTGAAGTATCGGGGTAGACTGGGGAGGGACAAGCATGGGAAAAATGGAGAAGAAGTGGGTTTAAAGGGCCTGGTTGCACATAAATGGGATGAAGATCATCAGGCTTGTCTTTCTGAGCCCTGCATCCTACCAGCCCAGCCTATCTTCTTATTAAACTCTTCATCTTTTGCAGGTAATCCCACTCACTATTCTATGAGTAAGTGCTGCAAGGTTTTAACACCAGCAGCTGCAGAAGCGGCCATGGGTTGCAAAGCCTGCAGGTCTAGATGTGAGCATCTGGAGAATCTGCCATGCAAGAGGTCTGGGTGCCAGTGATGGGAGGGACTAGGGTGAGTGTTGTGAGGTCAGAATGCCAGCATCTGGAGAAAGAGGCTGCAGGTCACAGGGGCAGGTAGGTGTCAGTGACAATGGCTGGAGAAAAGACAGTGGGTCCCAGGGCCCAAGGCTGATGTGCCCGGGAAACACCTGTGTGCATTTGTTTTTCCCAGTGAATTTAACACTGAGTGTCTGTGTGCGTATCCCTTATCAAACTTTAAGCAAGATGAGCTGGTGAGTAGAAGACCTGCATCCGAAAAGACACAAGCTCTGAGCTGGTGGCTGCATAAGGGGTCGAGGCTTCAAGCATGGGTATTAGGCAAACTGAGAGTCTTTGCTAATATTTAAAGGATCTGTGACTATAAGGGTCCTTGTGAAGAGTGTGAGAGTGCCTGCATCTACCTGACAGCGAACATCAGGAGGAGAAGCAAGACCTGGCTACCTATACGTACGTTTTACATGAGTTGCGGCAACACCAAGCGTGGGTGCTACAAAGGCAGTGTTGTCAGTGCCAGTTGGTCTGGGCAGCCAAATCAGCCTTCTCTCAGTATGTACCTGTGCACCTCTCTAGGACACGTCCTCAGCCTTGCTACTGGCCAAACCTGGAAATGGGAACAACAGCAGCCACATCCATTGGACTGGGATGAAGAGACCTGTCCCTGGCTGGGCTTCAATAGCTGGGAACAAGGAATCACCAGGTCTCTGCATCTGCTGGATGCAGTGGCCTTCTTAATGCATTACAAACATTTAGATCAAATTTACTTTCAAATTCCCTTTACATAATGACAAATACAGACAGATGGTGCTACATATTTGATATGATGGCATATCACAAATTAAAATAGCTAGGGTGTATTAATCATGGTTAGTCTATTACCTGCAAGACTTTAAATCGAGCAGTTCAGTTAATTGCCTGGCTCAGCCGAAGAGCATTAGCCTAAAACTAGCTGTACAGCCAGGAATAAAAATTTAGGAATATTCACTCAGTATTTGCACTGATTTAGCAAAAGTAATTTAAAATTGTTTTTATTGCCTCTCCTACTTGCAAAAACCATACCCTTTTAACAGAAGTATAAATCTAATTCAAATAAATTAAATCCACAGAAGCCTCCTCTAAACAATATTTTTAAATTAAAAGTGCTTGGCTTCGTTCAATTTAAGCATTTATTGTTGAAAATGAAAGACCACCTGAAGAAACTGAAATATGCACACTCACAGAGGCATTTGCTTTGGTTTATTTAAAGGTGAGTCTACAGCACAAACAGATGTAAAACAGAGGATATAAATTTCTCCCATTCAGCCAACTTGGTTGTATGCATCTGATTACGCTGCAGTAACAAACGCAGGAAACTGCAAGAAAGTGAGAACATCACCAAAAAAGGCACTAAGGCAGTGTGTGTAACAAGGCAGGCTAAACTCCTGTGTGAATTCTTTTATTTGTCTCAGGAGGCTAGTTATGACTCTGTACAGTGGCTAGACATCACTTTGTACATGAAGACAGCATTTAAATTTAGTGCATTAAATACACATAAGTGGACCGATGTCACATTGTTGGTGAGTCCTTGTAAACATGCTGACAGAGTATCCGTCATTCGTTTTTTAACTTAGTCCACTTGCAAATCTGACTAAAGGTGCTTATTATCAGTAAGCAGGCATGAACAAAGTGCTGTAGGATGCAGTTTGAATGATCATCACATCAATATTTGCTATGACATTCTGAAGAGTAACACTCAGCTCATGCATTGTAAATTGCCATATTAGCTTACTTTACAGTAATTTGTTAATGTGCTTACATATCACTAAGGTGTAATAAACACAGAAGGCTGACACATAATAGGTATCTCCGCTTATTTTCTTGCAGACAGAAATCATATATAGCCTAAAAACTAAGGCAACTTTCATACATAACACTGGCAGCTCCATAGGTAGCCCAATGGCAGAAAGTGAGATGTGAAACCAGAGGGATTCTAGTTTCCCTTCAGTAACATTACTTGCAAGAGATGTTGGGATTAGAGAGGAAACGCAATGATTCCTGTTGAAAAGTAGAAAGGAAGAACACGCAATTTACAGAAATATGCAAGCAGCACATCCTGACTTGGCAATAACATGCGGATTGGTATTTTCTTTGTTACCGCTCTTATAGTTGGTATTCTCACCTAACCTGTCTGCAAATGCAAATGAAATTTTCTCAACATATTTTTTAAAATAATTTTTCTTCAGTGAAAATTAATTTCCATAATTCTGAAATGTCTTGCTTTTAATCAAAATTCTAGTCAGTACATCTGCGTAGCACGTCTCAAGACTGTCACTGTTTTTGAAAACAATCTAAATTCAAAGTTCTGATACTTACATCAAACCAACAACGCACCAAGTGAAACAGAAAGCTAACAAAGATAACTGTAGGCTAATGTGAGAGGTTCGAATATGCTTCTTGCCAGTTGTTTTCCTTTCAGTCTTACAGAAATCTAAACCACGAGACTCAAGTATTGTAAATCACTTGTTTATACTGGACCATCACCTTAGTCCATAAGTAAAAGTTGAATTTGTCAGCATTCCTGTGGGCATTTATAGCTCTGTCTTCTAGCCAAAGCCACAGAGAGCTGACAAACTCTGAGCATTAAAAAGCTGTAATGCCACTCTTGCTGTTACAATACCTGCACGTTACAAGCTTAAACACAAATATTTTAGCCTACACGGCATCATTTTCCTCCTCATGGGTATAATAAACTCCCTTCCTGCTACATGGCAGTAAGGGTGCAGTCATGTACAGCTGTATTACAAAGCATATCCACTGGAAAGCATGGAGACTTAGCAGTGACCAGTAGTCACCCAGGAGTTTTTAGGATCAGATTCTACGACACTCAAATGGAAAGAAATGATGGGATGGAATGGCAGCCCCTGTGCAGCCCTGTCTGCTGCAGCTCCCAGCCCTGCTTCATGAGGCAGGCAGAAACAAAAAGATGGTAATCGCTCATCAGAACCTTTTTCCAAGTCCTACCTAAAAGACATTAAATGCACATGGAAATATATTTTATATTCATAAAAATGTAAACGTTATGGAGACATCGCTATAGCTTAGATTTATGCAACACTATATGGCTCGTCTCTCCAACTTGTTAAGAACCTGGAAGCCATGGTTACGTCCTTCTTGATGAAACCACAATCACTAATTGACTCGTAGGTTACTGATTATACCTTTTTAGGTATTTTTAACAGAAACACTGAGAGATTTGAATGAAAACACATGTCTTTGTAAGCACCAGCTGAAGAATGAGCAAAAAAGGACGATCTGTACAGGGCAGTGTCCTCAGAACATCGTTCTCTCTAGCACTGAAACTGCAGAACACGCTCTTTATATTGAGATGAAAAGGCCTGCACTCTGAGAAATGAATCCACAGCAGAAATGACTCATCAGACCCACATCCCAACACCAGGACAGCATCAAAGTTGCAGCATAATACATACACCCTTCCCCTAACCCAAGAAGAGAACAGACCACACACATATATTGAAAGCATACACTGAAATTAGGAAAAACAGACACGACATGGCAACATTGTCTAAGATCTATGGAGGCTAAAGACAGAAATATTTTGAGGCATCAAAAGAAACCCTTAAAAATTGCTGATCCCTAAAAGGCCTGTCAAAAACCAGTTCATTATTTTAGAACCCTACATATGTGAAGAGGACTGGATAGTAGTGTCACTTTTTCTTTGAGTCCACACAACTTGGACATGACTTGGTACTCATGAGCACAAGTGATTTAAATTCATGAGAAAATGAGAGTGGGTAAAAATCAACCAGCGTAATGACTCTGTAAACAAATAAATATCACTTTCCCCATCTGTAAGACCTAGCACTGAATTTTATTACTCTAATTTCTTAACATCTGCAGCCAAGATACAAGCTTTGTATTTGTGAATTGTATTTAGTTCATATAAAGTTCTGACGGACAACCTGACATTTAGATTTTGCAAAATCTGAGATTCAAAAAAAAGAAAGGCAGTATGCTGTGAGACCTTACATGTGCTAAGAGTTTACATAAATGGCAGCATAAATCACTGCACACATCCCCAGAGCAAAGATTTTTCAAATGGGGCATTTCAAAGGTATATTAGTTGTTCACATCAATGTTTAATACCTGGGATTTCAAGTCAGATAAAGCAGACTTAAAAAACCCCAAACAAAACCAACAGCAAAACAAACAAAAAAACCCCACAAAATACCCCACCAAAACCACCTTGAGAGGTTTTTTTTTCGGTTAAGAACAGAAAATGAGGATGTGCTTAGGCTCCTTGTGTGACTATCCCTGAGAAGGTATCAAAATACCATATCAATGTAGAAGGTATCAAGAATTTTCCACAAAATTCTTGTTGCAAGTAGAGATCCATACAGTTTGCAGTCCTGTGGGGCCACACCAAAGCTACAGAAAATGAGGATTATATTTTCTTCCACAAATCTGTCTTGCAATAAATATTTAAGTACTCAAGTTTAGCTATCAGTCTGTTAGAACAAAATCAAACAGGAAAAAACCCACAGAAGTGTATCTTTTTTCTTCTACTAAAATTCTATTTTTGAGGTTTTTTAATAAATAAATTAAAAGAAAACTTATCAGAAATTAATTCTTCCATTTATATTTTGTTTAATACTCTTGGATAATGAACTGGTAATAATACCATTATCTAGTCTGACTGCTATGTGCAGATCATGGATATTTTTATCACTTTGAATAAAGATACCCACCACTAGAATGCACACACCGTTAGAATGATGGGTATAGGAAAAGAAACCCACCACAATGATGCTATATAGCAGCTAAGTCTCATATTTCTTCAACAGTGTATTTATGTAGATTTATTTTACCTATTTCACACCCTCATGGCTTAATTGCAACACTGTACAGATTAACAGAAAACCTAACTACACCTGAGCCAAAAAAAGTCTGAGGAGTGAAAAAAATCCAACACAAGTTAAAATGAAGATTAAAAAAAAAAAACTGAAAAAAGAAAACCCAGAAAGGTCAGAGGCAAGAGGATCTAGGCAAACAAAGAGTTCTGA
The DNA here is from genome assembly GCF_000703405.1 of Apaloderma vittatum. Taxonomy (NCBI): domain Eukaryota; kingdom Metazoa; phylum Chordata; class Aves; order Trogoniformes; family Trogonidae; genus Apaloderma; species Apaloderma vittatum. The sequence continues at coordinate 9,190 of NW_009697307.1, read as the reverse complement.
AATAATTCTCAGGAACTATCTGGAGAAAGTACTTTGTACAAGATAAGATGCATCAAACTAAAGGTCACAGCAAAGACAAAAAGGGCAGCTTTCCCAGAAGCTAAAAGAAGGAAAGTTATGCTTTGGTAGTCTTTCATCGTCTCAGCCTTTCCAGTACTAAAGTATATAACAAGCCAAACACAATGCTCTTTGAAATTACCTTCCAGGGAGGACATAAAAGCCTTGCCTGCCCTTAATACCAACAATATGACTCAGGCCAGTAAAAGTATCGTGGATTCTGACATAAGTCCTCTAGTGAACTGCGATGTAGTACGTGAAGGTATCACCTTTACTTAACTAACTTCTGAGATGCTGGATACAATCTCTGCAGGAGAATCAGAAGAAATATTCCTGTCTAAGTCTCAGCTGTTCCAGCTCATACATCCTGTGTTTCACTGCACATGAACCTTTATGGTAACTTCTTAAATTTCTGCAAATAGATTCACTGAAGAGTGATCTAGCAGGCATACAACAGTTTCCCATCATTCCCTCCTGGCTTATGGAAGAAAAAACAGAATTATGAATTCTTACTATCTTGTCTCTGCAAAAGTTTTCAAGATATGATTACAAATGATTGTTGCATTGGGGAACTCTTAGAAACACTACCAGAACACATGTATCCACATTTGGAAGCTTATTTGCTCAAAAAAACCACCTCAACCCCAAAACAACCACCCAATTCCAGGAAATAAGTTTGTGGCTAATGAGCAGCACAGGGGAAAAAAGAAAAAAAAAAGGCTCCATAAAGTTATATTTCTTTTTATCTTTAGAACTTAAGCCTCAGTCTGCGATCCTAAATTTGTATCTCAAACATATTATCTTCGAAAATTTATTTAAATAGTATGTTTGAGCTCCATCAAACTTCTGTAAAGTTAAAATTGTATGTTTATTCTCAGTGACCAAGATTATTTTCTTCTAGAGAGCTGCTAATTCTGAGCATCATTAAAAGCAATAGAAAAAATTATTTCAGAACAACAATGTAAAATTGTCTTCTGAAGAAATAATGGGTGACTAGGTGAAAGTCTCACTTTCTTTTCCCTGAATGCATTGTTAAACTCAAATTTGTCTCAAGAATTTATCTCATCAACCCATGTGTCTGTCTCAGAAGGTGTCACTATTCATTCACAGATATTAGATGCTTTTGAGAGAATTTTGGCCCTAACGACGGGATTAGGCAACTCTTTTCACAGTCACTGCAATGACAGCTGCATTCATTTCCCCCATATACCCGACTCAAAGTCAGAAGAAAATTCTCAGTTTGCAAGCCAGAACACATTCTGCTGGATATTTACAGCCAACCACTGAAATCCCCCAAATCTGTCAGTGGTGTCAAACAGGACAAAAATAGATCATCTTGCTTGTTTTTCATAAATAATCCTACATTCATAAAAGAAATAGGAACAGAAACCTTGAAGAAGAAGATTCTTTTTCACCACATCTAGTATGAAAGCACTAAACCACTCAACTTTTCTTGGAAGAACCACTTCAGGAAAAGGAGTCATGTTTGTGTCTCTGTCTTCATGTTTTAGCTCTCTACTTACACTGTCAGCAACAAAACCAACTTTTTAATTCCAAAGCCATTTTTTTAAAAACATTAGACACACATAAATACCAGCAGGATCTATAGGGAAGTTCATCATGCCACTTCACATGCCACAAAGTAGAAGAAAGATGTTTGTAAATCCCAGTTCCTATCATCAGGTGAAAGAGCTAAAATTTAACCACCACAAACATGCATTACTTCTACATTACCTTACAATAACCCACTTACCAGATGGTTTACAGAACAAAATTGGGAACAGAATCAAAACGAGGAAACTATTCTTAGCCTGATTGTTTATTACTGAAGATTTTAGTAACTGATAAAAGAGAAATAGCAGAATTGATAGGAAGTTGCTTTCAGAAAGTACCAGAAAAAATGAGCTGCATGACTTCAGAGAAAGCAACAGGCAAAAAGTTCGTTTCAGGAGATCTCAAGCCTCAGTAATCCTTCTATGCTGTATGTTTTCAAGCAATGCTGTTCGCATCCTACAGAATAATTTTTTTGCTCTCCAACTCAGCAACAAAGCAGAGCAGCTTTAATCAAGAATAAATAAAGTAAAAATACTTACGTTGTCCCCATCGGCCTGTTCGTGGATTCAAATAATTTGGATAAAGTCCATTAGGACGATCCATTTTTTGAAGTAACTTCCGAATGTGCATGACCTAAATTAAATCAAGAATCAAGATCACCACTAACAACATTCATCTATTGTCTGCACATAGTTAAATCTAGTAGTTCTTTTTAGTAGTAAATTTTCTTATCTGAACCCAGAAGCTTTCTTGGGAGCTTCCTGCAGATTATGACATTTTTGGTTTTATAGGACTGCTCACATAAACGTGTTTAAAATTATGATTTTTAAATGTGTACTAAAACAAATAAGAAAATCTGTGCTGTCAAAATTTTCTACTTGGAAAAGTCACCTATTTGGTAACAGAAATACAAGTACAAAAAAAATTTACCTCCTACCAACAATGCAGATAGAATTCAATATAGCAATTACCTCTACTTCAATGCAATTTATGATTAAGCAGTAAAAAAGACACTCGTATGATAAAAAACTGAATTTGAAACCCACCTTGTTGTAGTACACAGGGTCTCCTGTCAAATAGCTGAGGTGGACAAATTCCATGTGCAGAGTACCAAACTCAGCGAGGATGCTGCTGCCAGCAGAAGCCCAGCCCCAGTTTCGACCCACACCACTGAATTCAACAAATACACATAGAAAAAGGGAGAAAATAACAAAATTCAGAATTCCTGTGCACAGCACTAGTAATAACCACCACTGCAAATCAAACAAGTAACAGCAAAATATTAACTCTCATTTGAGATTACTGGAGTTGTCAATTGACTCATCAGTTGGTTCATCGGTTGCGTCTTTTTGTATAAAAGCTACCATGACCTCATCAGCAAAAAGTCCTGTGATTGTAAGATAAAATACTTTGATGTCAGAGAAATATAATGACTTAATACTGAGCCCAATCACGACTGCTGTTCATTCATTGCATGTTGCTAAGAACAAGAATTAAAAGTAATTATCAAACAACATGAAGGTGGCAGCGTCTGCTTCCTTGTTCTGCCAAACACCAACTGTGGCCCCTTAACCTGTGTGGGATGTGCTTCAGGTCAGTGTTAGACACTCCAGAGGGTGGGAGTGGGCCCCTTCTGTATCTACATAAGAAAACAGTACGTTTACTGTAGGTAGAATATTACGAGTTCTTCAGGCTCACATAAGGAATCACCAGGAAGTATCATACACCTCATATGTCTGGCACTTTAAGAGATACCACTACACATAAATTACCTTTAGTTTCATCTAATTTTTGAGTTTTCACCACCTTTGAGGATCGTGTCTTTTAATTTCTGAAGTTAACTATATTTTCCTGGAGATTACTTCTACTCTTCTCATAAAAGATTTCAGTTATCAGTATGACTACAATCAATCAGGAATGTCTTCTTACTTATTTTTTAAACTACAAATTAGAAAGAGGAAATGTAAAGGAAAAATGTTGGTTACGGAGCAGTATTTGTAGTTCTGATCCAAGACAGAACAACATCTTTTAAAGTACAGTAACCACTGTTTACAGAGACAAAACCATAGCTTGTCTCAGGGCTTCTTTAGTACACCTCTCATAGAAAGAGAAAATTAAGTGTTTCATTATGAATGCAAAAGATAATAAAATACAAGTCAATAGTTTTCCAAATATTTCTTTCAGGTCTTGTCTCTTACTGCATGCCAGTCACTATTTTCTTCTGTGATGCTGGCTGGTTCTGCACATTACCAACAGACTGACACAGTAAATGCATAAACAATACCAGCACACAGGAAATTTCTGGCACCCAAGTCCTTTCTGCCTACTGCAAATTCTCCTCCCCAGTCCTGCCTTTCTGATTGTGCTCTGACCCCTTTCCCATGCAATCTGCCTCCGTGTTTTACAGATAAGTATCCATACATTACTGCTTGCAGTTTCTTACATCTATGATTTTATGAAACCTCACCGTCTATGTGAGCCTGTGTTGCCTGAGGAGTATGGCCAGCTGGGCCCTCCAAACATAGAATCATAAAATTGTCAGGGTTGGAAGGGACCTTAAAGATCATCTAGTTGCAAACACTCTGCCACAGGCAGGGACACCTCCCTCTAGCCCAGGTTGCTCCAAGCCCCATTCAGCCTGGCCTTGGACACTGCCAGGGATGGGGCATCCACCCCCTCTCTGGGCAACCTGTTACAGTGCCTCACCACTCTCATGGTGAAGAATTTCTGCCTATCATCCAATCTGAACCGATCCATCTCTAGCTTTAATCCATTCCCTCTAGTCCTATCACAACCCAACATACCGAACCACTGTGCAGCCTTGGGCTAAGCAAAGCAGAAATTAAAAAAAACAGCTTAAGCACAGAGAAATTTCAAGCCCTATGATTCTGCAGAAAGAGCACAAGACTGACTAAACCATAATGCCAGGCAGAAAGTGCATAGGGAAATTTAACCCAACAATATTAATTTTGCAGAGGTCTAATAAATGGACTCAGAAAGGAAAGCACAGCACAGGCAAAGCAGAGAAAACCAGGGAAGGATTTTTTTTTTTTTGGAAGGGCAAACCACGGCTCCATAGTCTTCACCCAAGGAGTGACAGCAAAGTTTCCTGATCACAAAAAGGCAAGTAAGGCTAATGCTCTCAAAGCAGTCCTAAGCCTCTTCACAGTCTAACAAAGCACAACAAATATCTCTTAAAAGGAAATAAATTTAAAACGATTTAAAAACTCTGCTATTTCCTATCCCAAATTGCTTAAGCCTATCCATAATCTAGACATACCTCCCAATTCAGCCACTGTTTAAGAACAGAACAAAAATTTGAAAAATGCCTGGCGTCAAAACCACTCTCAAAGTCCAAGGGAAATCCCACCACTGAAAAAGCAACACAAGATAAACTAGGTAACGCAAGTCTCTTCCACAGGGCAATGCCATCCAAGTTCAGTGTCTGACCTGAACAGCCACCTAAAGGAGCCTCTCCATCTCCTCTCCACGGACCACAGCAGATTCAGCATGTTAGCCTTTATATGTAAGCTGAACTGTAAAATGAATTAATACTTTCAGAGTCCCATCAACTTCTCAAATGTTGTGAGTCTTCTAAAGGTAATGTACAGCTCATACAGTATGTAAAACCCAGTAAGTTCAACCACAACCTGCCAACAATTTTGGCTTTTAATATGTTTAAAGAATCTAAACGACTTCAGACCCAATGGTCAAGCTCTAGGGCAACACACGGCATAATACATTGGGTATGTTCCAACAGCATGTTGAATTCTTATTGCAGAATCACGAGAAGAAAAATCATGGTCACATTTTATTGCAGTTAATGAGGCAGAATGCTCTGAACTCTATTAAAGTTATACTAAAGTGACAGCAACATCAATTTGTCCACATCTTCTACAGTTCCACTAGTAAGAAAAACTGACATATGCCATTACTAATTTTAAATTGGACATAGGGGGAGGGACATGCTTTCCCACAAAAGAAAATTTATTACCTTTTCAGATTCACCATTGCCCATGGTATACCCGTAGGTGTGTTGAAGGCTGGGAGAAGTTTTCCTGCCAGTTGCACAGCTTTGATCTTGAAAACCTAAGATAGTAGGATCAATTGCAAACAGTTAGAAAGTCTGATTTCTCTCCAAGAATTATAAAGACTGAAATTTCTTTGCCTCACTCATCACTTTGTATTAGAAAATCTTTACATTGTAAAAAATACACTACCTTATAATTAGTTTTTTACTTATTTGCTTTATCAGTTTCATTAAGATTTGAACATTAAAACTTGTAATTTTCATTTCTTTCCTTACATGCTCTCCAGCAATAGAGCTTAGGTTCTTATTAAAGAAGAATACAATTCTCCTCCCATCCCCCTTCATCAATATTAGGAATTCCAAGTGCTTTCTAAAGCAGTCTGTAAACCATACTCTATATTTTGTAGCTAAAAATCAAGAGAAAACTCCTCCACCCCTCACACAAGTATTTTAACTTTTACAAACTTCCAAGATATTTTTTAACAACAACATATATAGTGCAGTCAGTTATTACTCTTTTATAAACACTGTTCATGCAAAATTATATAGAGAGAGTTTCCTGGAGCTTTTCCTTCAGTGGTAAGGCCTAAGAAAAATAATTATTGGTTTAATCTTTCTTCTTAAGTCTGCTTACTCATAGAAATTACAGACAGGATGAATTCTCTCTCATTTTTAGTGTTATTCCTAAATCTGTAACGGCTCTGTTCAGAGCCTAATGTTTATTTGTTAAATGAACAATTAGGAGAAAATTCCTTCTAAGCCTACGGGAAGCACTTTTTTCAAGAAGGTGTATTTGGTAGATCCCGATGCCATAACACTGGTTTTACCAGCTAGTTGCTAGAATACATTTTAATTAACTCACTGTCAGTATCCACCCTATTTCTGCAAAAGTATCGTCTTAATTTGGAGATAGCACTATTCATCAGTTTGAAGCACTGCACAAACATGTAATGAAAAGAGCTACCATACCCCAAATAACTTATGCAACATGGACATGCTATAGAAACATTATTATCAACTACGTGACCAATACTCTGTAATCAAGAAGAGTAAGAGCTTTAAGAAGGACTACATGACAGCTCTGTCAGATTAATAAAAAGAATTTCTCTTTTGTAAAGTCAATGGGAGGAAAACAGAATAGATGCTTATGGGAGAGGCCAGCTGAAAAGTTGTGGAAAAATAAGCAATCAAAAACATCCTCATTTTTCACATGAAGGTGGGAAAAGATCAATATCTTAATATTTGAGGAGACAACTAGTGAGACATGAAATAAACCAGAAAAGAATATTAAAGATGACATCTAATTGTATTTGGTGCAGTGGAGTATGGCGAGATGTAGGTGCATCTGAAAGGAATGAGCCAGGAAAAAGAACTTTTACAGAGGCACTCTAAATGAATTCTAAGATGGGATATGTCTAAACCGTAAAAGATGATACCTCAGAATACAACTTGATAGAACTGTGAAGTAAGAGAGGCAATATGGCTTGAATGATTTTTAGCAAAGATACTGACAAGAAACGATCGTTGAGAAAATATGCAGATTTAGTAGTAAAATTCAGGAAGCACTCTGACCTTGAATAAAGGATCAAGTCAAAATAGGACGGCATAAGTAAGAGGTATAATACAGGTGGAGTCTTTGTTAACTGAGGGAAAAGAAATCCCAAAGAGAACTAAAAGTTCTGTGTTGGCCGAGTTACATATAAACTACCTGATTTCCATCTATAAATACATGTCAAAAATTCATGCTGAACTTTTAGATTTTTAAGCAGTAGATGAGATGGGTCAAGACCAGACAGAACTATCTATAGGGAATCATCTAAAGGGAGTTCTGCTACGTTGCAGACAAGCTTTGATACCTAATCCAGAACAGAACGGTGAATTCCAGTTAAATAGTACATAGTTTGGAAAGGTATTTGTGGCATGAATTTGTTTGATTCACCTTTTGGATCCTGCATCCTCTGAAAGTGCTATGCATTGCTATTCATTAATAAAAGACACTGAATCATTACGGTAGGAATATTCAGTGGGAGAATATCCCTAGAAACATCCTCGCTAGAAGAACATTCTTAATGGCTGTTTACATACCGCTATCCAGCTTTTAATCCATTTGAAATGTACTACAATATTTGGGGAACAAGCTATAGCACTGGAAGCAGGTTTTAATAAGAGCTCTAACTGTGCATGAATCTAGTCACGGACAGTCAGGGCAAGGCAATCCCTGTGCCAGACATTTCAGCACGAGAGCAAACCAGAGCGCCAGCAGTTACTGCTAGTTCAGTCAACCCCGACAGTATCTGTGAAAACCTGCTGTGGTTAAAGCACCCTCTTGTCACCTCTGTTGGGCTGAGGAGTCTAGATACCACTGACTTAGCATCAGAAGGAAAAACTCTGCCTCTTCACATCCCTCTCATCCAAGACTGGATGCAAGGAAACAAACTACTGGTTGAAGACACGCCTTTACTTTCTGTCACTCCTATCTCAGCCCTCTTTCACTGCTGCTTCTGGATAACAAATCCAACTAGTGTTTAGCAATGCAGACTGGAGTTGATAATGGGAAGACAGCTGCATAGATTTTTATCTGAGCAAGTGACCATAAGATAGGGAAAAGAAAGAAATGTAGCTAGCAGTGGTGGATGAGATGCCCTTTATGAGAGGCCGTAGATGTGATCACAGTGCTCTGCTGAGCTCACGGAAGTCACTTCTTTTAGCGAGTTTCAGACTTACTGTAAGAGCAACAGTAAATGCATCAGGCTCTAGCTTTTAGATAGTGTGCTGGCATCAGACAACATGGTTACTTACCATATAGTAAGCATTTTTCCTTTTTTTTGAAAAAAAGAAAAACACGTTGGACTGATAGAGTCTATTTCAGCCTTGGCAGTTTCTTGTTGACAGACAATGCATTTCAAGAAACATATAGGCAGAAATAACAGTGAAGAACAGAAAATGAATGGATGTCTTAAAATAGAGCTCATTAGGAAACAGTAAAAGAACTGGAGTTATTTAGTCCATAGAAAAGATGTTAAAGAGAGGACAAGATAACGACTTTTCAGTATATAAAGGGCTAGTACAAGGAAAAGGGTATGTTCCTGAAAGACTGCACCTCACGGAAGAGACTCGTGCTGGAGCAGTTCGTTAAGAACAGCAGCCCATGGGAAGGACTCATGACGGAGAAGCTCATGAAGGACTGTCTCACATGGAAGGGACCTCATGCTGGAGCAGGGGAAGAGTGTGAGGAGTCCTCCCTTGTGGAAGAAGGAGAGTCAGAGACAACGTGTGATGAACTGAGCACAATCTCCATTCCTTGTCCCCCTGTGCCTCTCAGGAGGAGAAGGTAGAGAAATGAGGAGTGAAGCTGAGCCCAGGAAGAAGGGAGGGAATAGGGGGAAGGTGTTTTAAGATTTAGTTTTATTTTCCCATTACCCTACTCTGATTTAATTGGTAATAAACTAAACTAATTTCTCTAAGTCAAGCCCATTTTGCCCGTGATGATAAATAGTGAGAGATCACCCATGAGACTTGTATTATCACAGAATCACAGAATGTCAGGGG
>NW_009697306.1:0-24922 GCF_000703405.1 Apaloderma vittatum | reverse complement strand
TTCCCCCCTCTCCGAAGACAGATTTTTTTTCTTTCGGGCAGGTGCGGCCGAGCCCGCGGCCTGATTGATCAGAGCGCGTTCCACCTGCTGAGCTCTGCCCTTGTGTGTCCGGGGGAGCATCTGCTCCTTTGTCTCGGTGTCACCCCGGGCGTGCAGCCTCCCCCAAAGTCCGCGGGCTGCCCGGAGTCGGGGTGTCACGCTGCGAGTTTGCAAGCTCCAGCTATGTGACCTTATGCGTGTGCGAAATACACACACACAGAATAGTGTGGGGAGTGTGTGTGCAACAGAGAAACTCTCTTTTTGATCCCTCGGGCAGGCGCTTCAGTAAATGGAGCGTAGTTCACAAGTGTTGTCGTTTGGGAGTCCAGTTTAAAGTAGTAAAACCGGGGTATGCATGTGAGTGATCTGGAATGTGTCAGCCTCGTTTTTTGATTACATGATTTCTGTGGAAAAAAAAAATAGATGAAAAGTTCACACGACCTCTATTTGAATAGCTCGGTGTTTACGTTTTTTCACGGAGAAAGCCATGATGCAGGGAATAGCTTAACTGACCTCAGCGTTGAGGTTATGTGTAAAGACCACATAAACCAGGGCGAGAGAGAGCACATCGGTTAGTACCATGTTACCTGTTCACACAAAATCAGTGCGTTACTGTCACAGCCAAGATTCAAGTTTATTTGCAGATTTTCATGAATTGACGAATTCACCTTGTACTGCTTCATCAGCGCTGGCCTTGTGCGTGATTGAGTCTGGGAAAGCAAGAGGCAAAATCCTGCCCAGGGCTCGCCTGCCAAGTCCCTTTGTTCCGCTCGGCACCAGAGTGACCCGCTCCTCTGCCATTTTCCAAATTTACATCTTGTGTATCTACAGTTACTCACTGTTCTTCAGCAAATTCTCTGAGTTTGACTATAAATTCCTTTGGTGTTCTCTTTGGCTAGCTGTATTTATGACTAGCCTTTTCGAGCTTTTTCAGATCCTTTGCCTGACTTTTTAATAATTTTTGAGTGACGTGCTACTCTTCTTGTGTCCATCAATGTCATGCTTAACTTAATTGCAATTTCTGTGATACCTCCTTGCAACCTATTCTGTTTTTCCAGCCCCCAGAGATAACTCTTTTTACTAAGGCATGCCAGCTTCCAGCAAGTGCTCTGACAGATTCTTCAGGTTTTTGAAAGCACCAGTGAAACCAAATCCTTTTTGGATGAGGTCAGACTTAAGCAGGTAGGACTCAGTCCTGTAGGCTTTTAGATACTTTCAGCTCCCAAAGAGATCAAGGAGGAGTGAGGACATGTAGCATGCCTGAAAGGCCCCTAAGCTTTTTTTTATTATTGGGTCATTAAACTTCCACAGGATTTCTTTTAGCCCAAGGAGAAAATGGTGGGAATAATGTCCTACCTCAGCAATGCATTTAAGCATGGACTTCGGCTTAAGATTTCAGTCAAGTTATTCCTTGCCGTAAGAAGTAATTAAGCAGATGAATAAAATTAGTTTGTTAAGTAAAACTCTCATCATTTTAAAACCTGGGTCTTTGTGAAGCACTGCAGTAGTGGTACTTTATATAGCCTTAAAATGCTCTAGAATGCTTTGATTTTCTACTTCATTATTTTTTAAACTTCACGATGAATCTAAACAAAAAGATGTAAATATCTAAAATTGAATAGTTTGGCCAAGTCTATTACAAATAAATTAATGTGAATAATACAGGAGACTGTGGCAATTTCAGCTGCCGTAACAATTCACCCAAATGTAAGGACTCTTAAAACACGTCTTCATTCGTTTTGTTCAATCCAGCAGAAAGGTCAAAAGGTAAAATGACCTCTCTGCATGAATAAACCAGACAATGTATCTGAAAATAGAGATTTTAAGCACAATTGTCATGTTGAGCCTCTTACTACCAACAGCCATGTTATTAGAAAGTGGCACAATGTCAGGAACTATAAAAGAAGCTCCATCCTATACTCAAATTGAAGTAAAACTGGAAGACCTGAGTCCAGTGCATAATTTTTTTTTTTTTACCAGTTTTAAGCCAATTATTGAAACAGTGTTAGAAAAAATTAGAGCACTGTTATACTGATTTCCTGAATATTTTTACAGCATGATTGCTGCTGGCGATCCAGGTAGCCATTAACAAGCCCAAGTACCATTTTGCTCTACAATGACTTGTGTTTTTCAGGCAGAAGACTGTTTGGCATCCTTTGATCCTTCAGGCTGCTTAGATGAGTGAATTAGACTTTTCTTTTCAGTTTCAAATATTTTAGTAGATTATTGCCACTCTGTTGGCTGTCAGTCTAGGTTATATCACCCTGTCCTCATCAGAGCGCCTGTATTGCTGCAAGTAAATTGTAGCATGTCAAGAAAGACTAGCTCACTAATTACAATGAAAAAAGAAATTGAAAAAATAAAGACCACAGTAAAGTGACATCTGTTCTACTGGTGACATGCTGATGTCATGCAGATTGAATGTGACAGTGGAAAGAACAACATTAACAGTGATAGCCAAATAAATATCTAAAATAAACATATCCCATATAGTTTGGCAACCCTGGAGAAACTGCTTCTTTGTAAGAGATGTAAAACCAAGAAATTGTAGTTCTTGAACCGTCTAATGACTTACCTTACAATCCTTTATTTAGTCTAGAAAATTAAAGTAATAAAAATATCATAGAAGTTTTCCAAGCCAGAATGATGTACATTTGTCCACCTGGGAAAGATAAAGCAAAGCCCTTTACAAAGGAAGCGGAAAGATGAGGAAGAATAGGTGTATTAAAAAAAAAAAGGGCAGAAGTGTCACATCTTCATGCACTCGGGACACTTGACAGTATTATAAAATGTTTTAATTTAATCACTACTTCTTCATGTACCAACTTCTGCTGCTGAGGGCCAGACCCTGCTCAGCTTCCCTAGTCTCTAGTGTACCTGGAGAATTAGAAGAGATATGTTTTGCGGTTCTTAGGCCTCTGTGGCCTCAGTTGTGCATAGCTGTGCAAACTTAAGACCTTTTACCATTAGGAATTGTCCAACTACACATTTAAGCAAGATTTACAGCAGCACAGTTAATTATGATAGAAAAGCTTTAGGAGACAAGTGAAATTTTTAAAATATTCTGAACATAAATTCAAACGTCCATCAGGGGACATGTAGAGTTACAGATCCATCCTTCAGATGAACTACAGCTATGTTGAATACATGCCTATTTCCTCCTGAAGGTTTTGATAAAAATCATAGGTTATTTTCATTTGTAATTTAGGTCTTTCCACCCGAGATTTACAAGGCCTTAGACTAAAAGACGCAACCATGTTCTTCAATTTCCATCAGCCTGCGTTGTGCAATAACAGAATAACTGGAACAAAGGAAGCTCTTGTCCATTTAGGATTGCAGACTTGAATTTAAAGGTATTCTGATACTGACTCAGTATGGATGTATTCTAAATAAGACACATAAATTCCATGTGGAAACTAATCATGAAGTTCTTTAAGGAACGATATGCTGTCAGATACTTAAATATATGAACAATTATTGGTGCTTGACTTGTAATTAGGAATTAATTCTGTGACTATGTTGATATATGACATTTTTGTCTCATTCTGGGCAAGAGTATATGTTACTGACAGAGGACAACGGATTATTTTGAAATGTGGGGGTCTTTGCTTTCAGTGTCATGAGGACTTGAACTATTTTTATTGACTTAAGCTACTTATACAAAGAAATATTAGTGGAAATGATGCAAATATGCAAAAAAATGTACAGAGAAAAAGTTACATAAAAAATTTCTAGCTAGCTCTGCCTGTAATACTATAATTAATGTGGTTAAGATAACAGGTGATTTCTAGATTTGTAACATTTGATAACTCTTTTCCTCCAGACGACAAATAGCCCACATAATTTGAATTGGTATAATACTAACAAATGAAATTCAGACACCTCTGAACACATTTTATTGTATTTCCAGAGACAGCAATAAATGCGGAAAATAGAAATCAGGCTTCATTCCTGTGAAGAAAGTTGCTAGAACCTGATGTTACCCAAACCTGTATCACTGTTGTGTCTCTAATTGTGATTTTCATGAAAGGTTCTGTAGCACACACTATGTTTTATGAACTCACTGGTATTTCAGAGCTTGTCTACCATAATTTCATCTCCAATACAATCATCAGATTATGCTTGTAGGATCTCTTTTATTCAGGCCACAGCGGTCTTACTCATGTCTCTTAATAGGTCTTTTCTCTTGTATACATTTTTGTTGAATCAATGAACATATGGAAACTTTTGAATTACCTAGTTTTCTCATGAGACTTGATTTTCAGAAGAGCTTTTGTAGAATCATAGAATCATAGAATGTTTGGGGTTGGAAGGAACTGAAAGGTCATCAAGGTCCAACCTCCCTGCTATGGGAGCAACCTTTAACCAGGTTGCTTAAAGCCCCATCCAACCTGACCTTGAACATTTCCAGGGAGAGGACATCTTATATTCAATGTCAGGTTCAGTAAAGTTGGCCAGTCTTTCAAGTCTTGGTGTTTTAGTCAATCAGTAAACTCTTCAGACATTTACTCAGATTTGCTAGCTACTCTGTTCATAGGAAAGTAGGCGGAATCTTCTTACTGAGGTGGGAGGAGTTCTCTGTAATCTGCATGAAAAGTAATAGAGACAGTATGACCAACAGCAATTTATAATCACAGTTTTCTGTTAAAAGCAATATATTCTCATATCCTCAATGTAAATGTTTCTGTTATATCTATAACAACAAAATGTGTTTCTTCAGGCTTCACTTACTGTCTGTATACGTCAGAATGTCCAATACACAATGACAAAAGAAATCTGGAATAGAAATTTAGTTTGGAAAATGTTTACCATAGATTTATCTGCCTTCAGTAGCAGCAGAATCATGCGTGTAACACATAACCGTGGTCTTGGAAAATTACCACAGAGCAATACTTATTATGAAAACCTATTAGTATTGATACATCTTCATACAGCTGTACTGCTAGTGATGTGAATTGGACTAAGTCACAGTCCCAGAGGTCCTTGTGCTGAAAAACTCTGCCAGCTGACCTTAGATGATTGACTTCCTCTTCTCTGATATTACAACTCTATAGTGACAAAACTGCTGCTTTTCTTATTGTTGAACAGAAAGCAAAACTGTCACAAGGTCTTCTGATCATTTCTCTGGTTCTCAGGCAGTCACGTTAAAATTGGTGAATTTTGTTAAAGTAGGCAATAAAGAACCCAGCACTAAATGTTAAACACCCCTTGAGTAACAGACTGCTATGCTGTTCAATTTAAGGAAGATAAGACATAACAGATTAAGTAAATATTTTTAATATTTTGCTCTTCATTTATTTTGCCCTTCCTCTTCAGGTATCTGCCTGAATTTACATTTCTTTACAGTGAAGAGAACTCATCTCCAGCTGTGTGAAGAGCCTCTCTTTAAACTTCAGTGCTAGAAGGACTGAATTCGTTTGAATAATTTGCTGTATTCATGGGAAAGCTCTTCTCTTGTTTCCTTTTGCCTCAGGTGCCTATCATCAGGATGTATGAGCTTAAACCATCAGTGTATGCAGACCTTGAAAAACCATTAAGTTCATCCTTCAGATATGCAGCAGTTAAAATGTATAGATTATTTTCTAGCTGCGAGTATGTGACAGCACTGTGTTTCATGATAGAGAAACAAGGCACATATGCTAGCACTTTGTCAGTTTTGAGCCCTGCACTGCAAGAAAGACATTGAGGTGCTGGAGCGAGTTCAAAGAAGAGCTACAAAGCTGGTGAAGGCACTCAAGAACAAGTCTTGTGAGGAACAGCTGTGGGAACTGGGGTTGTTTAGCCTGGAGATGAGGAAGCTGAGGGGAGACCTTATCATTCTCTACAACTACCTGAAAGAAGGTTTTAGCAAGGTGAGTTCAGGCTCTTCTCCCATGTAACAAGTGATAGGGCAAGAAGAAATGGCCTCAGGTTGCACCAGGGAAGGTTTAGATTGGATATTAACAAAAACTGCTTCACCAGAAATGTCATTGCGCACTCGAACAGGCCACCCAGGGGAGTGCTGGAGTCACCATCCCTGGAGATATTTAAAAGATGTGTAGATGAGGTGCTCAGGGACACGGCTTAGTGGAGAACCTGGTATCACCACATTAATAGTTGGACTCGATCATTTCAAACACCTTTTCTAGCCTAAACTCTTCTATGATTCTATGCTTCTGTGATTCTATGATTTTATGATTTTAAAATGATCTAAGTTGTGCCTGCCATCCTTCTTTCTCTCTTCACCCCCGACTTTCTACCCTTTACCCTTTTATGTTGCTGTGCTTATCTACTTTCATTAATAGCTGGCTTACATGGGAAATAAAAGTAACGATTTTTTTCCAGCCTAGATCCCTTGAATTCCTTCTTTAGAGTGAGCTAGGTGTTCAGGTTTGGCAAGACCGTGTTTGTGCCAACTTTAATCAGCTTGATATCTTGTGGAGCCATATTGTCAGAACAATGCATTATGCCTGCTTTTGCCACCTTGTCTTACCTTTATTTATTTTTCATATAGAACACTCTTGCTAGTTTTATAATTTGTCTCTACTTCATAGCTTCTGATATGGATGATGATGGACGTCCCTGTTTATAAAGAGCTCTTCATTAAGGTAATTGTTTATAGGGATCCTGTGGCTATGAGTGGCATTCAAAGTACAAGTGCACAGACTGTCACTTTTGCTGCCTCCTACAAATTTTTCTTTTCTAGAACCTCTTCTTTTTCTACTACATTCTCTGCCCATAGGCACCTTTTCTTTTAGAGATCTGTGATACCCTGTTGTGGTGGTTAATCAGAAGTGTGTATTAGAGGTCAGAACTGAGATGAGTTCTTTGTAACTAAAAGATAAGCTAACAAGCTGTATAGAGAAGAGGTAAAGAGAGAGAGAGCAAGATCAACATATTTTTTTCTCTTTGGATGCCAGCACGTATTTTTGGACCTGGCCAATGGGTTCCACTTGAGTGCTCTAGAAATACTACATTGCAGATCATGTCTGGAAAGCTACATGAACTTACACGGTTCTATTCATGCAAGCATCCTTTACTTGCTAATCCCAACCAACATCTATACTAGCAAATAAAAATGGAGAGTGACCGTTCCCTGTTCATGAAACCATCTGCCAGCAAATTTTATGGAGGAGGACACCAAAATGTTTGTTCCAATTCATGGGGCCTCCTGAGAATAGCCCCTGGCCTTTGCTCTTCGTCAACCTATGCCCAGGCTTCTCTTTGGATGCTTTCCCTGCCCATGGCGAGGATGTTTGGAACCAAATGATCATTAAGGTCCCTTCCAACCCAAACCATTCTACAACTCATAGGCCTAAGACAAAATCGTGCCAAGGATCATGTGAACAGTTTAATGTTTTTAACCAGGCCACCAGTACAGGTGTAAACTAAGGCTGCATGTATTGCTCCTCTGGTACCACCTTTAGAATTCCTTGGGGGATGGAGCAACCTGTTCCAGTGTTTCACTACCCTCATTGTAAAGAACTTCGTCCTGGTATCCTATCTAAATCTACCCTGCTTTAGTTTAAAACCATTGCTCCCTGTCCTGTCACTACACACACTTGCGAATTCCCCAGCTTTCCTGTAGGCCCCCTACAGGTACTGGCAGGCCGCTATAAGGTCTCCCTGGAGACTTCTTCTCTTCTCCAGCCTGAACAGCCCCAACTAACTGGTGCTCCAGCCCTTGTCCTAAAGATTGCTTATACTGCTTGTGGCAATTAAGGGGCATGAACTCAAAGCAGCAGTTGACAGGTTCAAAACAAGGAGAAGAACGTGGTTCTTCATTCAGGGTGTAGTTCTACACTGTAGAAATCCCTGCCAAAGGATACTGTGGGGACTAAAAGTTCATGTGAGTTCAGGGAGGAGGCAGCATAAACTCACAGAAGAAAAATCTGCAATGTTTACTAACTTTGTGGAAGCTACATCTGGCTCAGAGAGCCCCTAGAATGCAGTTGTTGGAGGCTGGGAGAAAGTGCAGGGGAATTATCACTCTGTATTTGCCGTGCTTTTCTACTCTGCGCATCTTTTTTGGCTGCTGTGAGAGACAGGATACTGAGCTGGAGTTGGCTGGTCCAGCTGCTGTATTCTCCCGTATTTACCTCCAGTCTCATCTCCATCAACTGTGCATGCGTCTAGTAAGCTCAGATATACAGTGTCTGTCTGCAACTCAGACTGTTCATTTTTTCTTCCATTGCTTTATGTGAGGATTTAGTCCAGACAGGATCAAGCCATATGTATTTATTCAGGGTGCATAGACCTAGGCCCTTTTGTTATTGTAAGCTTCCTGCTTACCTTAGTAAGCTCTTAATTAGCTTCAATATCTTTTCTGTCATTCTTTCACTCAGCCAGAGCAGACTGTTTCTTCTAGGAAGTAGAAATTTGGCTTTTTAGGCCATTAGCACATCTGCTGGTAAATTATCTTGCCCCCAGAAAAAGCTACTGTGATTCTTTAATATTGCCAGGCAATAAACCCTTCCTTTCTCTTGTACCTTTTCCTGTCAGCACGGCATTTATCTTGTCCTGAAACTCTGCCTTTCTGCTGCTTTTCTGGTAACTGGTGGAAGAAGTCTTGGGTCTGTTTGCATTCTGCAGCAGTCTGCAGTGTCTAAGGAGGAGCATAAAGTGTCAGCGCTTAGTATGTCAGATAAGTCATGCCCTTTCAATTTGAGTTCTGTTACCACCTTTTACCTGCAATTCCTTCAATTGGCCCATATTCCAGAAAGTAGAGCAGTAATTTACTATGACATGACTTCCCCTATTAAAAATGAGTACATCTGTTAACTCAGCTATGGCTTCCTTAGCACCCTCCAGTAGCAACATAATTAGAGTTCTGATTGCCACCTGCTAATGATTCCTTCCCCAAATATCTCCCAATCTAATTTTAAATGCGACATAACAAATGGAACTAATAAACAGTAAGGAGAGAACATGGTAAGGGTAAACGAGTTATAGCAATATCACATAGGGAAATTTATTTAAGTATTTATACAAGTGTAAACTCACAAGCTTCCATAGACACTGCAAGTAAAGTGTCTTAGAACAGTGGATCAAAAAGATCAAGGAAGGTTTTTCTTAGATATTTAAGACCATGAAAGAAGACAAAGACACGATGTGGAGGTACATTCAGGACTGTATCACTCGGCCTATCTTGCGCATCGTACCTCATAAACTTTATTAATAGTAAAGATACAAACAGAAAATTTGCTTCTGTTTCTACTAAACATTTTCATCTATTTCTACTAGATACCAAAAGTCTTAACTTTGTTCAAGGAGGTACACTGTTCTTTCAGAAAGCTTGTGTTTATCAAACTGGTGATTATCAAAAGAATTCCGAGAGCTTTCACTGATTTCAGAAGGCAGCTGATCAACTTTACTATATAGCTGCTTGGATACACGTGAAGCCCACATTGTGTAAGTAGTCAAAGAACCTCTGAAAAAAGTCAGATATGTTAATTTAAAAGAAGATCTGAAAGAATGCCTTTCTTCACGTGCAGTAGCTGATAAATAGGTAGATGGTTAAGAACAGGACTTTTTCTTCATTCCCCAATATCAGATATTGATCAGAGTTCGAAACAGGAGTTGATTTGTTCGTCTGTTGTCTTTCTAATTTAGAATCCTATCTTTCTTAAACCTTAGAATTTTTTTGTAGGTAACTAAGAAATACACAGGCATGACAGAATTAAGTTATTTTGCAACTCAGTCAGCTCTGTATTAAGATTGCCAAGGAGGCCATATGCAAATTTGCAGATTAGCAAAATTTACACCATGTCAACGTTGTAAAAATTACTTACAAGTTTATATAGAAATATTTTGAAGGTATTGAGCAGAAGATAAGAGTTAAGAAAGTAATAAGGGCTATTTTCCCTATTTAAAAGTAATTGAGAGGAGCTGGTGAGGTTTTTTTTCTGTTTCAGAGTGTGTTCCATTTCAAAGATGCTTTGTTCCTGATCTAGCTGAATGTCATCTTTGATTTTTGTATGTCATATAAGGAAATCCTGAATGTAAAAATTTCTTCTTTAACAATGTATAGCCTTAGAAACCTTGTTGCTGTAGTCAAGTATTCAATATCAGAAAAGTTTTTTGTATCACTCCTCAGTGAAATATTGATCTGTGTAATTTTGCTCTGTAAAGCTTTTTGAAAATTGCGTCGAAGATAGAGTGCCTCAGAGAGGTTACTTGAAGAAAATCAACAATGTGGAGGGGGTTAGCTTTTATTATTATATTGCATGGTGTTGCTTTCTTGAGATCCTGCTTAGAATCTATTATTAGCTTGTATTATATAGTGGTTCATTTGGATTGTGATTTTTAGGTATATTTCATAAACTATGACCAGCTTCAGTAGAAGACAGATTGTTTGTTTTATTAAAAGCAAATATAATGTTGTATTCTAATGCAAAACTATGTAAATTCAAATTTTCACACTGATTTGAACTGATGTTGTTTCAAGCAGTCTTCATGTCATTTTAAGTAGATTAAAATTCCTACTTATTTTGGGGGGAACGGGAGATGGCTTTGAAAAATTTGGCTGAGACAATATAGCAAAGACAACATATAGAGATACAGGTGGGAGATTTTTTTCCTCCCTTTCTTCCACCAGTTTCCATCCACATTCTCTTCCCCCAAATCTCAGGATATAATATAGTCTTATGTCAAACTCTAATGCTTTTTCCAGCTTCCTCTCCAAGGTAGTAGTGTTATGTGCTTCTTCTCTGGCCTGACAAGGTTCCATAATTACTAAATCTGGGCATCTCTCAAAGCCTTAAATCCCAAGCCCCTTTGCCCATGAGCTTGGTAACCACAATGATTTCAGTGTCTGGGAAAACTTGATACAACAAGACAATAAACTGAATTTTAGGCCAAATGAAATATCAGTTTATAATGTTATTTTGAAAAACTGCTGATATGTAGAGTCTCAGGACAAATTAAAACCTCAGCAGGAGTAATACCATGCTGTGTGAAAAGATTGCAATTGATGCTTCTATTTTTTACTGTAATTGTGTGAGAGCCTCAGGAGAATACACACCAGACTCCGAAGGAAAGTGAGTTTATAAGCCCTATGAGCTGTGCCATAAACTGATGTTTGGAGCAGCACAGGGATGTGAAAAAGAAAAATGACACTACATGAAGCTCTGGATGAGAAAAATTAGTTCCTGCTATCGTTGCTCTACTCACATACTCACAGCTTTGTTTTTTTAAAAAAATATTCTATTAAAAAAAAAATTGCTTGTGAAAAAACCTCAGGACGTGGATGTTTTATAGTCATGGCTGACACAAGAATAATACACAGCATGAACAGCTTCCTACCATGGCAGGATTTGAATGGTAACAAAAACTTAAGTACTAGTATAGAGGACAGAACAGCAGGAGATTTTATTGCACTGGCCTGAATCATCAGGTAATTTCCCCGTAGATAAAGTGATGCAAATCTAGCTGGACCTGTGTGTTCCTCTGGTCTCTGCCTTACCTCTGGCAAGCCTTGTTTTACCTCCTCAAGCCAAGTGAAGCAGACTCTCCTTGTAATTGGAGGAGGCAGTAGGTTGTGATTCCTTTGAGCTCCTTTCCTGTATTGCTCTGCTCTTCCCTCTCTGGACTAAAGCATCAAACTAGTATGATTCAGGGAAGGTTTTCTGATATAGATTCCTGTCAACAACTAGGGAAAGGAGTCCGTCAAATTCCTTTTATGGCCACAGAAATACCGAATCTCAGTAATTTTGAGGAAGATTTTTCCTGGTCCTAACCAGCCTGACAGGATGCAAATAATCTACTTTGCCATTCTCCTGCTTCCAAGATTAAAATATTCTCATTTTGATATGACTGCTGCAATAATCTTGGTAAATCCTGACTATATTTTAAAGGGTCCAGTGACACCTTGTATTTTCTAGAGCAGACAGTCCTTCCTAGGTGAGAAAGGCAGGAATCACACAACAGCTGCCAGAATGCTGACAGAAAGCTAAACAGTGTTGCCTGCTGTTTCCATGTATCTGGTGAACTAGCAGGGTCAGATTATTTCCCTGGTTTAAATCTAGGTGACTACAAATACAACGTGTAGTCCTTATTAAAAATATAATCGGAAGTCCTATGGATAATAAAAGCTCTGCTAATGGTCCTAGGAAAGAAAAGAGCTCAGCTTTCTTCAGGAATGTTTGGGGTTTTTTTCTTCATCACATGGAATAAAATTACAAGCTTTTGTCATCTCCCACAGGAGATCTTTAACTTCCTGCTTCATCGCTTTGGACTTTTTTTCTTGCTGCCATTGGTTAATAGTAAATGAGATATCTGCCTGCCTCGTTCAGGCTACTTGGCATTTTTTCCCCTTCAAAACCATCTCATCAATCATACTCTTCAATGAATATTATAAAAATAAAAATAAACATAGGGAACTGTTTACAGAAAAATCTGGATTAACTCAGGAATTTGTGTGAATATTTTATTAAAAAACTCACTGCTCAATGAAAAACATTTAGGAGAATAATTATTTACTATTTTTGGATCCTCATAGAAATATGGCTAGCTTCTAGCCCCCATCAGGGAAATACGTTTATAGTATATGATTCATCAATAAATGAAGCAGAATCACATCTTCATCAACCTACCTACTACTGCTGCTTTTTCACTATTCTTAATCTATTTAATTACTATTTAATTAATTCAATACAAAAGCAGCAGTCACCTGGAATCTCTGATGCTTCAGTATATTTGATTTATCATTTAATATATGTAGTATATTGTTGTTCCAAGTATATTGCTTAAAATATATTGAAATGCATATTTGTTAATTTTTTTTCTAACTTTTTAACTCTATCACAGCGTCTACGAACAACTCATGTACATTTGTCTATGTATTCAGTCACGTGAGAAACAAAATTGAGCCATGTCTTTTGTATACATCTCATTTGGCTCCTTGTTTTCATTAGCAATTTCTCAAGTGCTAGAAGTTCAGAGATGTATCTTCTAACAAGTAGTTAAAATTCTTGAAACCACCTGATATTTTAAGTTCTCGGCTTACTTTATAGAGACCTAAGGGATCAAAGCCATGTGTATATATCTGAGTATTTTATTCCAGGTCACTCTTTTTTTTGGTTTTGTCACAGAAAAAAACCACAAAGGAAGTACTTCCTTTAAGAGCTGAGTGTGTTTGTTTAGCCAAGAATAATCAGACTCTGTAATACAGAAATTTACCCCCATAAATGAGGCATTTTCACAGACAATCTCCTCTTTCTTATTTCTTGTGGCTTGTCAGTTTGAATTATTAAATCAAATATTAACAGTCCTTTTGTTTCTCCTTTAATAGATTACGGGCAAACTGTTGGTTAGATGACATGGCTAAAATAGCACGTAAGTGAGGAGGACAGCTATATTTATGTCACGAGATGACATCATTGTTTGGGTGCCTGCCACATGCTGCAGGACTGAGACTTTCTCCACTGCGAGGCTTAGTCATTTGTTGTAGCGATAGATCACGTATTTGTACCTGAGCAAGGTCAGGAAGCCAGAGACACTAGAAGGGTTTTGTAACAAGGGTCTGCTCCTGCCCAGTTTGGTGCTGCTAGCTCACAGTTACGATCTCGAGTCCAAAGCAAAAGCTTTTCTATGCCCCTCAAGCAGAACTAAAATTGGGGCCATCTGGAAGTATTTGCAGATTTTGTCTTGATTAATTAGTAGTTTTACTCCTTCCTGAAAATGCAAGAAAAGCCAAAGCACCACAACATTTCCAAAAAGGAAGCACTCACTAAATAATGTTCTCTGCTTGAAATCACCAGGCTTGTATTTTCAACTGCTAAATGATGATTCTGCGCAGTCAAATTTTGTGGGTTGATCCAAACTATTTTTCCAGCTTTTCATTTGACAAGAAAAAAATATAAAATAAATTTTGCTTGTTTATAACTCAATTCAGGTTTCTGTTTAGGTCAGCAAACTTAATAAAAAATCAGTGATTTGCATGGTTCTGTGAAGTTATGTGAAGAAAAAAAAAAAGGACAAGTAGCTACAAAAGAAGCATATCTAGGTCAGGAAGCTGAGCTATGGCTGCATCTAGCTTTGCCTGCCAGGGTGCACCGTGTGATGCTTTGGGGTCTGTGGAGATTCATTTACCTGTGAGTTAGGGTGCCAGGGTCTGTGGCTGGAGCACAGCAGGTGTAATTCGTGCAGGGATCTGAGACTTGCATGGACCTTGTACCTGGACCTGGGAGCTGAAAAACACTCCCAGATCCAGCAACACAAACATTGTAGCTAATGATGGTTTAAAAGCTACAAACTGGAAATACCAGTTGGAAAAAATCACCTAGAAAATTATGCCTTCCTGCCTGCATGACGTCGTGATTTCCTTTATAACGATTTTTAAGCATTATGAATCAAACCCCTCATGTTAATGACATTCTTTCTACAGTTTATTTTAAACATTTTTTTTCCCCCATGTACCTGTTTCTCCCTGTACTGCTCTATACTCTCCTAGGGCTACTTCGCTGCCCCCAGCCTTGGGCTCTGCCCTGTGAGAGGGCAGAAGCCCACGAGGTGGCAGAGCTCGCCTTGGAGAGCAGCGTTTAGTGATAAAACCCTTCTTTTTGTTAGCAAAGCTCCCTCCCCGTCCCCGCTTTCTTCCGCTTACTCATGAATTGCAAGTGTAGCCTCCTTTTTTTCGCACATAAATCATCATTTCCTCAGACTATTAAAGGAAAAATATTCAGCCAAAGGTAGACATGGAGATCAGTTTCAATATTGCTCTTGATTCAAAGGCTCTTCTTTCAACAAAATAGGAATTTTTGTCTAACTTTGTTTACGTCAACAGTTTCAAACTAGCTGATCAAGTTGTAATTTAACCCCTTTATAGTTTTATTCAATTTCAATGTTTTTGAAAAATCTTGAAAGCAGAAAAAACAAATGAAAAATTCGTTCAACCCTTCAGCTTTTAGAATAGTAAATATAAAAAATGAGATGCTTCAAAAACCATTCCCCAACAAGACATGTCTGTCACTGTTTAGAAATTATCAAATTTTCATCTGCTCATCACAGAAAAATGACGTGAGCCTGCTCAATATAACTTGACCATTAAAAAAGTTCCAGAGTGTGGCTCCATTTGATTTTGTTCCTTTTTTTTATTTAACTTCCAGGCATTAGGGGAGAGCAGATATAATTAACATAATTCAAAATTAGAGTCAGCAACGTTATTGTAGGAGTTAGTAGGAGTGTAATATTCATACTAAGTGTGTCGATCCCTATAAGAAAGCTGAACAGGAGAGTTATTTAAAGAGATTAAATGATGCAGAATAAAGCTTCCAAAAGCTGTAATTGAAAGTGACAGAAACATTAGCTTTGAAACAAGTAACATTTAATCACACAGATTATACAGAAACATAATCTTTGTATGTTGTTTTCTTCAATAGAATTTCATTTTAATTTGTTGAGACAGCTCATGATTTTCAGCTGCCTACTGCCAGAAGCCTGTCAGAATATGTAAATGTACAGCTTCTGTGAGGAGTGGGACCTGTTCTCTCAAACACTGGTTTCACTTTATTCGTGCCCAAAATTTCAGTTGCTCTTACTTGCACCTAAAGGTTGCAGGTGTAAGCATTTGCACCACCTCTTGCTTGTGAATGTACCATTCGAATGATTGAACTGCTGTGTCTGGACAAGCAATGTGGCCCCAATGAAAGCGTAGCATTTGTGCTGTCATAAGTGGAAAGTTATTAAAGGTCAAAGGCATGAAGGAAAGAAGCATGAAAAAACCTTCACATGAACACACGGAGTCCAGGAAAAGGGCTCAAACCTTCCTGTAAATATTATTTTATTTTATTCTCTTGCAAGTATACAGGAAATCCAAATAGGCTCCATATTTTTAAAGTCACAGTTACTGAAGGCAGAAAGCAATTTTTAAGGGGATCGATTAGTCACAGAGAGAGTAAATCCCAATATAGTAACAGACTAACAGCAGCCATCTGGTGTTGCAGAACACCTACGTTTACCAATGTCCCTGCCTTGACCAATACGAAACTGAGCTCTGTATTTGCAGAACATGTGAACAGGAACAAATGTGACCTTCAGGAAGGCCAATATGAAGTACCTTTGCCTCCTGGGGACTTGGAAGGAGAAACTCACATTGCCACTAACCTGCTGTTTATAAGCAGCCAAGAAGTACATGTGAAAGCATGTCAAAAACTCCAAGCATTTTGGATAGTTACCATCAAATATTTTGAGTTTATTTGCTCTTGTTATGAAACTTGTTTGAAAGTGAAGCCAGCTATCTAAAAAGATTTGAACTACAAGGTTACAGGGAGGTTTATTTTATTTTTCTCTACCAATGTCTTTCTCTGCTAATATGCAAGTTTAAAATAATAGGTTTCACCCGTGTTTCACTCTCAATTCCTCACGAAGTCAGAGTTATTTAGAGATGCCTTTTGTTTTCAGGAAGGTCATATCAATAGCTCAGCATGGCCAGATTTTCAGAAAACAAATATTTTGTGTATAGAGTGTTTTATTTTGGCTTGTGGTGAGAACATTAAAACAGAAGCAGTTTCAGTGTAAAATGCAGTCAGGGAGAGGTCCTGATCTTTTGCATTTGGAAGAGGCCAGGGTGTCATTGCTAAGTCCCAAGCAGCAATGCTGATTGTCCTCTAGTCTTCAGCCCTTAGGGCACTGCAAGAGCTATTTCTGTCCTGTGATTAGCTTGTAGTTGACCCAGGAACTATGTGGACCTATTAAAAACCCTAACAGAGTTTATGCCATCCCCTTGTCTTTCACAGGGAGCACCTGAGCAGGGGATCAGGATATAGGAGCCCTACTTCTGGGTTGACTGTGCCTGAAAGGTACTGCAGCTCCCGTCATGGATGAGACAGCCTTGATAGATAAACTAAGAGGGGCCAGGTTAAAAGACACTTCCATTCTCACCACTACAGCCAGGACACTCTGCATCAGAAGTACGTGACCCAGGGGCCCAACACAACACTGAGTGCAGATGGTAGGGGAAAATCTTGGGATCTTGCTTCTTTCATGGCTCATACGTTTCCCACTGAGTGACCCTCAGAAGAAGAAGCCATAGAATTGTTCAGGTTGGAAGAGACCGTTAAGATCATCGAGTCCAACTGTTAAATCAATGCACGGTGCAAGGCTGCAAGGCAGCAGTGTCCCCTCCTGCCCCACTGCTCAGGGCAAGGTTTGCTGTGCTCCCACGACGCAGGTGTGGTGCTGCTGGCTGCGGACTCGCCAGCGCAAAGTTCTGGTAAAGAAATCTAAAGTTTGGAATAAATGCTTAATTCGTCTGTGTCTAAAGCAGATTACATTCTCTTCAGGGCAGGGGCTGTCTTACCACGTTTGTTTGCAAATGTTTGAGCCATTCGCTCAAGTGATAACGTAGCAAGGAAGGAAAAGACCAATGGCCTAAAAAAGAGGGATTAAACCTGCAGACGTGGCTTTAATGGTGATACTCTCACTAAGAGAGACACAAGGCCTTGCCAAAGAAGAGTTATTATAATATTCTGTTTATTACAGTGTCAGTACAGGACATTTAGTCATCCTAGGCGAGAGTAACACTTGTTATATTGTACTGAGAATGAGTAATAAATATCATGTGAGTAATGAATGTATCAGATCTTTCCAAAACTGTATTTGAACAGGCAAGGGGATTGGCTGCTTCACTCAGAAGTACACTCAAGCTACTTTATGCTACTTTGATGGCTAGGATGTTTTCTTGCCTGGCTGCATAACGATGTGACTTGTGTAAATGCAAAGCCACTGATGAACAAAAAGCCCAGCATGATCTGAGACTGCTTTGAGGAGCCACAGAGGTCCCAGCATGACCTTGATTGCCTCCAGGTCAAGAATCTGCAGTGTTTTTGCAAAGCTACTTGTTGTCCTTGCACATCACATTTTTTCTTGAGGATGGTTGGTGTAGCTGTGATCAAAAGGTTGTGCTTTCTGGTTTCTCTGCAGCTATTGACACCAATAAAGGGATTTGGCCAGGTAACATAATATGCCTCTCATTATATTAAAGGAGCAAATTTATTCCTAAGTGATATACTATCTTTCCCTTGTTGATGTGGCCCAGGTCGTGGCTGTGTTTCTCTCTGGATATGACTGGGCCATCAGACATCTGAAGCCACAATGCAAAAGGTGGAGAACAGGAGTTTAATGTCTGGCAGGCTGATGGGCCTCAGGTCTGTGCCTTTCCCGTGTCTGCTCGTGGCACTGCTCGGAACAAATCAGCAAACCTGGAGTTTCTGTGAATGCTGATTGATTGCCACTTCATTTGAGTGCTGTTACATGGAGCGACAGAGTGAAGAAAATGTGTTGTTTTCATGCTGGTGGCACTTCCATAGCCTCTTATAGCTAAAGCACCTAATTTTGGTGTTGCAAAAACCTGGACAGCTCTTGCAAGGTGAGCTGGCAAGTCTGTCCAGTGACATGCATCTTCCAACGTTACCTTTAGGACATGATGGAAAGCCGAGAAGTATTTGCAAGTTTTGCAGAATGGAAGTGAATTTGAGGGATAAAGGAATTCAGTGGCATTTTATTTATCTGTCCATGCGGAGTGAACAGCCATTATTTCCAACTTTGGATAAATATCTATAAAAGCTTCTGAACAACAAACTAGACAAGTGGGAGCTTTTATTAAAAAAAAAAAGTATTTCTATAAAAAGTCTTATTTATCTGAGATGATAAAAGGAAAGCTGAGTAGAAAAGCTTAATACTCTATTATATCAGTTTTATAGCAGAGTAGCTGCCCATAAATTCAACAGAATTTCACCAGAATTAAACTAGAAAATCACATGGAAAAAAATGTTATTCTGAATTCAGAGAAAAAATAAGATTAAGGGTTAGTTTGCTTATTTTGATAATAAAGTAGATACTGTAGGAACATGGAAGACTATTAAATGACATAAACATCTAAACTTCCATAGGAAAAAAAATATCCTAGACAAAAAGTAAACCTTTCCTTTTTTTCTGTAAAATCACTTTGTAAACTCTTTCAAAGGCTGCCAATCTAGCAAGTTCCCCAGATGTCTTGTTATATCTCAGTAATTAAATTGCAGTCTCTGAGCTGTCTTTTTCATAAATAAGTTTACGGGAAATGCATCTTCATCCTTGTCTAGCACAATATAAAACTGTTCTGTTGGGAATACAGTTGTATTTATTGATTCTTCACAATTTGTAATTCCTTTGAAAATAATTTTTTTTAGCTCTTTCGAGCTTTCATGAACTGATGAAGGCAGAAAACAAAAATAATTTGGAAAGATACTTCTAGGGAGTCTGATGACCGTGTAAGATTTGGCACAGTGGAATGTGTTCTTCTTGGTACCCGGATATTCTTTGCAATACCCATTTACTAATAATGGCATTCCTACATTCTTCAATTGTATTAAATGCGTCTGATTACAAGATCACAAAAACTATATGCAGCCTTTAAAGGAATGTATATGTCACCAGAACTGATCTCGTGGGTGGTGGAGAGCACTAATCCCAGCAACCTGCTGGGAGGTGGTGCTTCTAGCCTCTTCGTGTCCCTGTTTAGGGACTGCTAGTGGAAGCTTCCCAGCTGACCTTGGATGTCAGAGCAGCACACAGAGCAAGGCACTGTACAGCTGGTCTGTTCTTGGCTACTAGCTGCAGGAACCTTGAGCTGCATGGGGCTTCCTGCTTGCCAGCAGACACCCCTTAGGCAAGCAAAATCTCCAGGCAGGCAAGGCAATTTTCAAACAAGCCTATGGCGTCAGGAGTGCACTGCAAGCCCAGGACTGTATTCCTGTGTCCCTGCAGCTGTACCTACCTGGGAACTCAGTGCCAAGGCCTTGTCCACAGCAAGGATCCCAAAGCACCCTCAGTGCCTGGCACAGTAAAAGGGATAGCCTAGCCCTCAGGCCACCCACAAGCCATCACTGTTCTCCTCTGTAGCTGAGGCAGCCAGCACTTTGGATGGCCTTTGGGACCCACCACCCTACCTTCACGAAGCTGTCCAAGAGACTAGCCTCATGGGATGGGAACTGCTCGTTGGGCTGGCTTTTCCCAAAGGTTTCAGGGCTTGTTTTCCAGGATCTTGACATGTAGCTAATGTTGAGCATGGGGGACAAGGTAAAGCTTCATATAATTTGGACTAGTATCCCAGCCAACCGAGAGTGGCAAGAGAGAAAGAGGAAGCAGTCTTCTTCTCCTGATGACATGATTTCTCACAGAAATGTTACTTAGAACCCAGGGCAACAGATTTCCAGGAGAACGTCCAGGCCACTGGGCTAAAGATGCATCCTGACACTCACTCTCATGTCTGTTTAGATATGTCATACAAAACCAACCAAGTCCCACAAAAAAGACTAAAAGAGTTCCCACCTAAGGATAATCTAGAGGCTTGTAATTAAGTTGGACTGCTGGCAAATTAAAAACCTTGGCATAATTCTCTCGGACAACGTATTTATTCAAGTGAGTTTGTACTGGGATTTCCAACATAATTTTCTCCCTCCCTGAATACATTGTAGTTTCCTAGTGGTATGCTCCAATTCTTCCTGTTGGAGACCCTGGTTTTTTGCATTAAGTGCCTAAATAGTCAAATAAAATGGAAATCAAGTACCCAAATGTTTTTTTACCAAACGTATAATGGCTTTCTACCCAAATAAAAATAGGTTTCTGCAGCAGTGACCTTCTGAGTCATTTGGCTGAATGCTTTTAGTTTATGCAGCTGTGTCCATAACAAAATGCCTCTTGATCATGCAAAAAAGTTCGGTATCTGCTTTGCATCAAAAAACTACACCCGTAGCAGATATCAAACTGCTGTAATTTCAGTGCATTGTTCTTCTCTAATGCAGTGATTACAGCAATTTTTCCAGTTTTGCTAGTGACATTAGGTCAGAATTTTTATCGGTATTGATGGATACTTACTTTCATCCAGCTATATGTTTTTCAATATACATGTTACTCATATTTAAAGATACATGTTTTTCTAGTGTCACTGAGCATGTAACATGGATTACAGCACAATGTACAACGTGAAGCCCATTAACTGCTTTTTTGCTGTAGCTGAATCCCATTTTAAATAATTATGAGATGATTCAGAATATCATACTTTTCAAATTTGATTTTCTCTTAAAGCACTTCAGTAGTTTTGTTCCATTCTTCTTGTTTTCCACTTGATAATTCAAAGACTTGGAATGAATGATTTAAATATGAGTCATGTGCATTATGAACTGTTCAGTATATTAGGAACACAGATGTTTACTGCCATAAATTATTGACATCATTTTGGGATGAACTTTATTATAACCTTTAAATGAGCAATTTGATGGAGTATATGAATCAATATCAAGTTTTTTCTGTAGCTCTGGAATATCCTTCTCTAAGAAAATCTGCAGAAATATTTTTAAAAGCAAAACTTTAAGCTCAAAATTATCTGAAGAATAAACCAGAAAATGTTTCCCATCTATGATAAGAACTAAAATGGGTTCATTTTTATTTCAAAAAAACAGAATTCCAAATAGTTTCTTGGTTTCGTGTGTTTATCAGAAAAGAAAGATGGTCTGAATAGGCTATTGTTAGTAACAAGCTTTGCTTCATCAAGTCAATAAATAGTTGAGTTGTTATATCATGTAGTTTCAGTTCATGAATTGTGCATCTGTTCAAGCCGTGACAGACTGAGAGTGGCTGTACACATACTGCAAACATTTCTTAGCTCACAATTTGACTTTTCGAAAAAGAAATTAAATGTACCATCAGTTGCTAAAGGAGAGAATCAACATGAGAGTAAGAGTAATTAGAGATATTTAGCAGTCTAGTTTGTCTCAAAACTGTGAATGGCAACAAACAATGCAAGTAAAACTTCCCAAACTCAGAGTGTTTTCTTTAATATAATAACTATCGAAGTTAACTCTTCCCAGTGTATTAATTTAAATGGCACAACCAACCAGATTTCAGGAGATTATCAGCACGTTTGATCTCTTGATCCATGTAAACAAACCCCTTTGATGTTAGAGTGGCAATCCAGCATGAATCAAAGACAGCCTATTTTCTACACAACAGAGGCTGATCTGGAAAAGGTCAGGCAGAGAAAATGGATGCACACATAAGCCAATATCATACTAAAAAAAAAAAATCATATCTTTTTCTAACTGGCTAAATGAACTTTTCTGAGGCCATTTTGTCTGTTTTGTTATGCTTTAATGAAAGTGAAATAAAATGCACAAAGAATCATGGGTGTAGCTTTTTACTTCCTGGCTTTGACATTTCTGGTGCATTATTACTGCTAAGTATTTGTGAGCATTAGTGGCCTTAAGAACTCTAGAAACTGCCATCAGGAGGTAGATATACATAGAGTTGCAATTAGCATAATATTTAAAGTACTGATGTAAGCTATTTTAGCTGCAACTTTAATTTCAACCTCTGTCCCTGGACTTGTTCAAGTCACTCCTCAGAAGGATGGGGTGGTGTGTGATTGCCTGGGCAGCACTGGTACCATTGCAGTGTTCAGTCTGGACTGTTTGGCTTTGAGATTGTGCAGGAGGCTGCTGGACATAGAATCATAGAATTACAGAATCACAGAATCATAGAATGTGTTGAGTTAGAAGGGACCTTTAAAGGTCATCTAGTCTAACCCCCACTACAATGTGCAGGGACATCTTTAAATCGATCAGGTTGTTCAGAGCCCCATCCAACCCGACTTTGAATGTTTGCAGGGATGGGGCTTCTACAACCTCTCTGGGCAACCTGTGCCAGTGTTTCACCATCCTTATCATATTTTTTTTCCCTTATATCTAGTTGAAATCTACCCTCTTTTATTTAAAACCATTACCCCTTGTCCTGTTGTAACAGGCCCTCATAAAAAGCTTGTTCCCATCTTTCCTGTAGGCCCTTGTCAATTACTGGAAGGCCCCACTGTAAGGTCTCCCTGGAGCCTTCTCCAGGCTGAACAGCCCCAACTCTCTCAACCTTTCCTTGTAGAAGTCCCCCAGGACCTGCTCCAACAGGTCCATGTCATTCCTGTGCTGAGTGGTGGCTGACATCTGCCACTGGGGTGGTTTTGAGTTTCTGTATGCAGGCCCATAAAGGGGAAATATCCCAAAAGAAACAGTGGAAAAATTGTGAAGAAGGAACAACACCATTGTAGTAGATACCTAAAGAAATAATTACCTTCATTTTACTGTGTCCCATCTGGCCCTCAACAGGTGAACATTTTCCATAGGTTATGTTTTGGGGCACAATCGTTTTCATGTGTTTTCATGTAAAGAAAACATGTGGCCAACTGACATGAACATATTTATTCACAGCATTAAAAACTTGTTTAAATTGTCTGTTATGGATATGCTATTTTTAATCATATTTCTGGATATGTTCTTCTACAGCTGTTACCTTAATTCTGAAAGCAAAAAACCTTCAGCCCTAAGGTGGTCAGATGACAGATGCAAACTGCCCTTTTTTTTTTCTCTATTAGCTGCTTTAAGACATACTATGAGTCTGCAGGGTGGCAAGTCCACTTGGTCCTTCCCAGCCGTGGTGCTGAGATACTGACATAGAGAGATGTGCCACAAAGTTTGGCACTCACTGTCACCCCAGTTTCTCTATTGCTGGTTGCAGTGTTGATCTATAATTAGAATATTTCTCATCTACAAGGAATCTTGTCATGCTGTCTAGTGTCTAAAAACATCCTAGCAATTATACCACACTCACAAGGGCATTTTCAGTATAGCAGCAGGCATACTTGGTGAGGGTGTTTTATTTAGGGTCTTTTATCCTTAAAAGGCATGTCCTTCAGAAGTTGTTCTTTTAAAAAAAAAAAGAACTCCAAGTTTCAGATTATTCATTTGATTGCAAAACTTCATGCATATTGACACTTTATAAGGCCTCCAAAAATTTCTCAGAGAATCAATGACAATACAAGGACAGCATTTCTGGAAAAGTGGCTGCCGGAATCTGGGTTTACAATTACATCTGTCTTATGCAACAGAGGCGTAACTGTGGTTATCAGGTGCCAGTGGAGATGATCTTTATGCCATTTCAGTGCTGTCTCTTAATCATTTCTGCATGAGAGAGAGCTTAAAAGTATGTCTCTGATAGGGAGTAGATGGCACATCTCACTTCCACTTAGTACTTTGAAAACACAGTGTGGTAATTTACTGGGTCAAGTTACCAAACAATCTATTGCAGAGGTTCACAGATGGAAAACAGTGCCTGGTGTTATATAGTAGCCATTTTGGAGGAATTATTCTCTTATAATGTGTGCTTCAGTAAAACTGATGGACATATCCCTTCTTATTTCAGATGGGCTCTTTGTTGTTTTTTCTGAGGATTGTGTGGCAATTGTGTTTGCTGATGGACAAGTCAGCAATCATTTTAAAAATTCACACAATGTTCCAAAACCTGGATCTCAGTCCTGCTTTGTTGGAAGCCATTTGCCGGTTTTGGCAGTTCATATGCCCAATGTCTCCAACTACTGACCGCCGTAACCATCTACAAAGAACTGTAACTGTACAGTGGGAGGGGTCACATTCAGGCTTCTTCCGTGGATGTGCTTGGTGTGTGGTGAATCCGTATTCTGTGTGGGTTTATGAGAACTACCAGGTTCTGTCTAAGGACTGACTGGAGTCTGTGAAGTTTGTTGGATGTCCGCGTCTCATGACTGCAAGGGTTGCCGTGCTCCCTCCCATAAAGTCTAGTTAGAGTGAAGGTGAGAAAAAAAAAAAAAGGTGTCCTGATCTTGATGGTGCTAGTTTTGAGGACCTCCTGTTCCTGCAGGACACTGTAAGCTCTGCATATTCTTGGCTTGTTCTTTCAGGTATTGT
Organism: Apaloderma vittatum; assembly: GCF_000703405.1. Classification (NCBI taxonomy): domain Eukaryota; kingdom Metazoa; phylum Chordata; class Aves; order Trogoniformes; family Trogonidae; genus Apaloderma; species Apaloderma vittatum. Next base: position 158 of record NW_009697306.1, on the reverse strand, counting down.
TTATGTGTTTCATCCTGACATGAGTGTAGTCAGTCTCACCGTACTGGTGCTGGATGTTTCTCTGACAATGATCCTGTTTCTCTAAAGTGATTCTTCTTGGTATCAGCAACTTTTGTACTAGTTGTACATTCTGTACATGAAGCAGAATTTGTGTGGTG
>NW_009697305.1:32362-51607 GCF_000703405.1 Apaloderma vittatum | reverse complement strand
ATATACTATTATATATGGTTTTATATACTATTTACATATACTTAGAAATAACCTCTATCTTTCATAAATTTGGTACTTTTCTTCCAAGACTGAATGATATTTCATATAGCTAATTCTGATTAGCCCAATTATCTGTAATTTCTGTAAGTTTGATAGAAGAAGCAAATAAGCATTTCAGGTGAAAACAAATTCCTTGCAACTCTCCACACATGCAGTAAATCTAAACTGTGCAAAACACATGGGAAGTTATATCTAAATATTTTCTACTTACTGTGAAGAATGAAAATTTCAGGAGTTAAATTTTACAGTTTTCATATGCTGAATATGGCAGCAAATTTTAACGATAACTGCATTTACCATCCCCAAGTGCTCTGCATTAGATAACAGTATGTAATGCAATCTTCCTGCATATATATCTCTCATAACCCTTGAGACTTCTATCTGTGCTGCACCTGTGAATTGACTTATTACACAGTCTCACTGAGCCTAATCATCATGCCTGATACCATGTAATCTGTGCCACTCCAGACAAAAAATACTGTCTGTTCGAGTTTGAAAAGTTTACTTTAGTGTCAAGAAGGAAATCAAATGTTATAGCCTTTCCCCTTGTCCATCTCTTGCTCCCATACCACGCTTGCACTGCTGACTAGTCATTAGTGTCCTGAGATAAAAGTATATAAATGAAAATATCCATATACTCAATTTGTGTCACTCCTGGTTTCAAACATGGGTCCCAACAGGCTCCAACAAAGAGCAAACAAAGAGTCCTCTGGGCAAGGAAGCGTCTGTCCTCCAGTGCCCACTTAAAATATCCTGGCACTGAACTGCCTGGAGAAAAAGGAGATGCTCTCTGGTGGCATTAGTGCCATGCCGCAGTGCTGAAGTTAGGCAGCGTTAAACTCTGTTCAATTGAAAATTACGTTCTGGTCACTAGACTAGGGCAGACACCCTGTCTTTGTCTTTCTATTAACTTCTCTCTAAGACAGTAAGAAAAATTACAGATTGTCAGCAGCTCTGTCTGTCTGTCTATCCGTCTGTCTGTTTTTACCCTTGAGCAATCTAGTAATGCAGATGCCTTTAGTCAGGCAAAGAAGTTTTCTCTAGCTTTGCAGCTTCATCTGGCCTTGTAGCCAGGCTCATGAGTGAGTTATTAATGAATTAATTAATATATTTCATAAATAAAATAATATCTATTTCATACCATGATCAAAATCTATTCAATATTGCATGCAGCTCCTCTTTAATTTGCTGTAGTCCAGCTTCTGCCAGTCTAATTGGAAATGATAGTATTCAAAAGCTGACCCTATTCTTACTTTAGTTTCAATATAGTTGTAGCAAAAATTCAATCTGAAACAGAATCATAGCTTATGTGAATTCTGTAGCTTATACTTCTGAAAGCCATCGTTAATTTCATAGCTTTCAGATATATAAATAAGATCTTTAACATTAGAATTACTACAAGATATTGATTGTTTTATTAGTAGGAATTAAAAATGTTTTTAATACAGCAAATATATGTACAGGAAGTTCACTGAACTGATTTTAGCAGACATACAGAGAAAATAAATCCAAAGTTCAAACACATCCCAGTCCAAACATGAGTGTACTTTCCAAAGGAATTATGCAATGTCATACCTATGAAAGTAAAAATCAGAGAATACACAATGCCAACTTATTTATATAAGTACAAACAAATTATGCCATGATATCCAGTTGATACGAATTTGTTAAAACAGTGTGTTAAACAGTAATTGAAAGAAACGGACTTTTCTTGATAAAATGGTTTTACCAAAACGATATGCTCACAAAAAAGAAAGAAAATACAAGCCATTGTTATTATGAGTTAGGATAACTTGGAGGCATATGACTCCTACCATGTATTCATCTTAGTTGAAAGCCTTTTCATTATTTTCTGAAATTTCACTTACTAGCATATAGAATTTCAAAAGTCAAATACGAGAACTGCCACACGCAGTCGAAATGAGAAACATAATCTCCAAAGGTACTTCTGACAGTTTTACTCAGTTCTAACTAAAAATCAGTGCTGGGTACCTAAGAATTAAGCTACTTAGATGTACTTGAAATTAGCATGCCTCTTAGTTAAAGAAATCCCTTTTATGTACGCATCACAGGTAATGGGAACCAAGAGAGTGCTCGTTGTAAGTTCATAAAACGAAAATCTTGTTCTATTCAAATCAGTTATCAGCTGCTTTATGCCCTAAAGCTTGATGTTTTATTCCTATTATCTTAATTTTTCTGCAGGAAATATACCTATCTGTGTATATTTACATAAACTGTTTTGGCTGAAATTTTTCAAAAAGCCTAAGGGAGTTGAACCAGAAATGGGTGTCTAAAGCCCTTAAATCCTTTTGGAAACCCTATTTTTAAATGCCTAATCTTTTCGCTGGAAGTAGCTCTTGACCTACTAGCATCCTGTGGCAAGAATTTGTCATAGTTTCCCTTCTTCATCATCATTCTCAAAATAGCATAACATGTATATGTATATGTAATGTATATATAAAAAATTCTAGTAAAGAGAAAGATGGAAAAATATTGCCATGGTAAGCAAAGAGAAAAAAAGTTTGGTAGCAAATATCTTCTATTTATATTTGTGTCTAAAGGACAGCATTTCCCTCATTAAGTCAAGAAAAGAAAAAATCAGACTTTAAAGGCAAAATGATGTATGATTTGCTCCTTCTTATTAAGTTTAGGGATACAAAGTTGCCATGGCGACCTCTTTGCTTTTGCATAAGGTGTGATAGATTAGAATGTAACAGAAAGTGGATGACAACAGCCAAAGCAATTGTCAGGTATTCCGGTGTTGGCGTCTCATTTGGAAACAGTTACCGTATATAGCACAGATACAAACTTCATTCTCCTGACAAGAGTTGCTGACAGGAGCAACTTGTCCTTCGAATGACAAACTGGAGCAGGGCGCCGCTTCCCAGCCTCACAGCTGAAATGACGGCGTGCCTTTTTAATAAGAGCATTAAAGAATACACATTCTTTAAGGGGTTTCATGTGGACACGTACACACGTGTACAGACAAAACCAGTGTGTCTTTAAAACCTGGGAGCGCACTGGCACTTTTCAAATTGGCATGCCAAATTAGCTTCTGTTGTAACCTTGTTCATTTCTATTAGCTGGATATTAGACAAGAATCCCATGCCACCTTGACAAGGGCTTTTGTTTCAATTGTGCTGTTATTGAATCCTACATGAGTGACAGATGAAAACGGTGCATGTCTGAATAAGCAGAGGGAATCACCTTAATGAATTATCTTCTGCACTGCAATACGCCGTGGATGAAATAATTTACCCATTCTGTATTAACTGATGTGACCGTTTCGTTTCAACTCAGGAAGGCTGTTGTTTACAGCTCTCGCAGGAGAAATATTTATCTGACAAACTCTGTGAAACTCAATAGTAACAAAGCCGAGCCGTAAGAATGTACATATCAGTAAAATACAGTCCTTGGATCCTATTAAGATTCTAACTTAACTTTACCATGGAATTTATTCGTTTCTGTTGTATTTTTTCCTTAGGTCAAATCAGCTCACTCCAGCCTCTCATTAAGAGACTATTAGATTTAGTCAGATAGTCTAACTGGATTCATTCTTATTCTCCCAAAGATTTTCTGGTCACCTTAATGTCATTTTAACACTGATGCTTATTTTGTCTTACATTAAGTGTCTAGAACTATAAACAACCCTGGTTTTTTATTTCAGATTTGTAGGTTTTATTTCTTTAAAATCGTGTTTGTTTATATGCAATTTATTCTGCAAACACATTTTATTTCCTGTGATCTAAGTCTATCTTTTCCTGTGTGTTTGCAGTCTGTTTTTCAATATGCTGTGTCTGTTTGCACATTTCCTTCTTTGTTGACAATTAACTGTTGTCAACAAAGTGAAATAGCTCTTTTGCCCTAAATTATTTACAAATCTGAGTTAAATCCAAAATAATCACTCATGCACTGTCAACACTGCATGTGGTTTGCATGTGGTTTACAAGAAGACAATTATTTGAAAAATTAACTTAAAAAAATGCCATTTTTAAAAATGGAACACAAATTATTTTAAAATAGAACACAGCAAAGATTTGCTGAATGCTTTTTGTATTTAAGGAACAGCTAGAAACAATAATAAAAAAAATTACAATATGCCCTAAATAAGTAGGAGGAATTTTAGTACTAATTCAGTGGAAATCTTGAGACTGCTGGTTAGACTGAAATTTTAAAGCCTCTATCCATTCTGTTGAAGAAAGACTTCGGTGATATCACAAATAAGTATAAAATTGTAATGGAGATATAAATGCCCTTATCTGAACTTTCCTTCTAAATGAGAAAGAAGAAAACAGTAATTCTTTCAGTACAAGATAAACTATTCCAGAAAGTGAAGTTACATTGTTGATTTGGAGAGGAAATGCAATTATGAAGAGATTCAGTAAAGATTTTACTACCTGCTGTTATGGTGGTTCTCCTACAAGAATTTGCTGCTGGCTGCCAAATACAGAAATTATTGAAAAGTTAGATTGTGTCCTGTCCTGCAGGCTATTCTGGAGTCAAAGAAATGGAAATGCTCTAACTGCTGGAAATAAATACCTCTGAAATTAAAAGAGGCTACTTAGAACTTGCAAACAAAATAGCAGTATTGTTTGTATACAATGATGGCAAGAGCAACAATTATATGCAAACACATTGTGGAAAAATTAGATAATTTTCATAAGAATTCGAAGAACTTTTGCAACACATCAATTTCTAACCTTCTTCAACTTTGTACCCTCAACTTGAAGATGAATCTGTTTACCAAGCCAAGTATTGCGTGGAATTTATGTTATGCTCTACATGAGCCACACACTGTAAAATTATATTGCAATTGTGAAAATGCCAAAAATCAAATACTCATTTCATTACAGATGAGCACCACTAAAATATTACAATTCACATACATATTGCCTTGATATCATTATGAAGCCCTTGCTGCTAGTACAGTTTGAAGTGCTATCATTACACAATAATGAATTATTAACAGGATAATTTGTTGATCTCCTAACTCTGACTCCTCTTTTCTCCTCCTACTGGAAATAGACAGAATAACACCCTCAAAACCAGCAAACAGCATAGAATGGAGGATTGACAAAATTTACATTTCTGGGACAGGAAGTAAAAAGCAACTGAGACACTCCCATATTTGGAGTTCACTTGAGAATGAATTTTACTTTGATTTTGCTGACATCCAAAACATTTGATAATTATTCTTTAACTAGAATGTAAATTCATATTTCTAGAGTTTTTAATGTGTGAATTGAACTATATTAGAATTAAAACAGGGTTTTTAAAGGTGAAAATTGAGTTCCCAGTTGGAAGACTATATTTGCTCATATTTTAGCTTTAACTAGAAATTAATATTGACATTTGCTTAAAGGCAGATTTGTCCATTTTAAGTTTATTGATTTCAGCTTGGTAAGCATAGATTTCCTTATGACCTAAAAGAACCATCAGAGGACAACACCAGGGTATAGCAGGATATAAGACATAGTAATGTGTCCGGATATTTCAGATATTTCAGAATGCTTTTAATTTTTTTTTAAAAAAGAATACTAAAATAATTGATTAAATAATACAAGAAAAATAAAAAATGATCCCTCAAAGAAACAACCAAACAACATAACCCAAGAATGTTCTCTAAGATTTTTCTTCTCCTTGCAATCAACCATCAGAAAAATTCACTCAATTTTCAAGGTTCATATTCTCAGTTTTATTTATTGCTATTTCAATTACTTGATTTCTTAATTGAATGAAATTAAATCTATTGACTTCTGCAATTAAGTTTTATAAACAGTCTTATATGAGCTGTTAATTATGCTAAGTATGAGATCAATACAATTATCTGTAGTACTTCTAGGATACTGTAACAAGAAATTAAGAATTTAGATGAGAGAACATTTTCCCCATATTTTTTATTTTAGTCTTAGTTACTATGAGCAGTGTCCCAAGAACTCTCATGTAAAGCAACCCTTACCTGCTCAGCTTTAAACGGTCTATGTGAGAATTCTGAGTTACAATAGCGAACAACAAAACAGTATTAGTGAAGTATTTGACCAAAAGCTGTGTTAAATTTTTGTCAGTTCATGAAGGCTAGATTAAATCTGAAACACGGATACAGAGACACTGTCTGTCAGGAACGACAACATATTTTTGCAAGACATAGGAAAAGAGGATTTGTTAAGATACCTTCATCTTTCCTCATAGCAGCTAATATGTGTGGTAATTCACAGGAAGCCAGATCGTTTCTCACCATGATTTGGTCAATTTTCGCCATAAGGAACCTCATAGTGAGATTAGGATTTATTTTAGTTGACTAAAAGTCTGAAGGGGTGCATTGCCTGAGAACATACATTTGGGTTTAATATGCCTGTGCAGAGCAATTGTAGGATCAATATTTACTGAAGCCGACAGTCTAGTGCTTGTGTTGACAATGTGAATTAAACTATTTGTGTCATGAAAACTGAAATCCTTGAGCAGTAGTTGTGTTTTGAATGCTCAAAATAAAACCTATGCAGGGCCACCTTCTCTCTTGTTATGTCATTCACAGGAAGAAGGCAGCTAGTTAAGGAATGACACATTTTTCAGCCATCAACCTTTTTAAGGAAAAGAGTGGGGATGCAGGTGCAGAAATGGAGAAGAATGCAGCCTCTAAGCTAAGAGGCTAATTGAAAAGTAAAATTTGTCCTCTGAAAGACTATTCTTCTCCAAATCTATTCTCCTTTGACTGCAATATAGGAAAAACATGGCAATTCAGGGAAGACATAGCAATGGAAATTTCCACTTATTTTTCTGATTCCACTCTCCTGATTTCAGGGCCTGTCTTATATTGCAAAACACGCACACCTTTCACTCAGCCACGTCCACTCCCTTAGCCCTGAGCAAATAATTTTATTTTATGATGGAGCTTCCAGCAAAGGAAAAGTCAGCACTTGCCTGCTTACCCTTCTCAGGGCTTTTTGTATCCTGTTGTTCTTTCCCTTGAGTCCCATGGGACAAAAGCAAAGGTTCCAGCTACAACAAAAAGAAACAAACAGTAACTACCAGAATTTGTATAAGGAGATAGGCTGTTCCTATTGTGTCAAGGAGTAACTCCTCTCAGTAAAAATTTAGAAGAAAATGCAAAGCTGTTGTTGGGGATGAGGGAAAGGTGTAAATTAATTTTAAACATTAAATATATCACTAACTGAAGAAATATAAGTACAGAAAAAAGTCATCCATGTGACTGAATTGCAAATACTATCTTCTGAATTTTTTCATATTTTATCAGCATATGAATTATCTGTTTTCAGGATGATCTGCAAGCTAATTCCAGAGAAAATTGTTATGGAAATATGACGTTAATGCATACTTGTTAATAGATATATTTAATCAATTGCTTGGTGTTTTATTACACATATAAAATTGAAAACAAAATGTTCTACAGGACCAAGCTGTTCTGAACTAACACTATAAAAAGTGATGCAAATGTAAATCTGTCTACTTTTGGCTAGCAATACTTTTTTCTACTTTTTCTTCTATTTTGTTCTATTTTTTTTATAAAACAAGAAATCAAGTTTCAGTTGAGAAGTGCTTCATCAAAAATGAGTTAGTCTAAATTTCTTTTCAGCAATATAAGGTAATATAAATTCAATATATTGTAGAACAAGAAGACATAACTTTTCAGCAAAACTACTGTGCAGCAGAAAACAGAAAATTTGTCCTAGTACTTCTTGATTTCCAGCTATTTTTTCTGTTGAAAATACTCAATAAAGTAGATGTAGGAATAGTAAGTCCACGTTCTTTCATTTAGTCACCTTACCTGTTCATGCCAGGAATAGTATTCTCAGTATAGTCAGGAACATTTTATGCAGTATTTCCCGAGATTAACCATTACAAATATGCAAGCTTTCTACAGATTGCTAGGTGAATAGTCCTCACAGTTTCCATAAGCTAACTATGTGCAATTTTGAAACAAATTTTATAGCCAAACATAAATCAATACACTGCTACTGTTAATACCATATTTGCTGCCATCAAAACTGCCCCCACTGAGTATTATAAACTTGACACATTAGTGAGATTATATCATGTTTTTCTCAACAGTACTGAGAGAAATTTTGGAAGAAGTTGCATTTTTATGACACAATACGCTATGACATTGGAATGACACCTATAGAGCTTTGGAAAATCTAGTTGCCACAGAGGCCAACTCTCAGAATATTACTTGAAAAAAATAAGAATAAAAATTAAAAAAAAGAATGCTAAATAACAGAAGTGAGCCACATAAAACAGAGTACTATATGTTTTGTAGACATCAGAAAGAGATTTCTTTAACCTGATTATGAAATTTCTGTCAACATTCCTGGTGGTTTTGGCTCAAAAGGAGATTTTTCGTCAATCATATTAGGACCACATTTTACAGTAAAGATAGCTGCTTGTAAAATTTTAATTTTTGAATTGACATTTCTTCTCATTCTTTTCTCCCTTCTCTTCTGAGGTAACCTGTGATGTGACACTCTGAGACTCACTTGCTTTTCTTAACATCATCATGTTCTCATATATTTTTTTTTTAATCTTCTTGGAGATTTTTGTTCTATGTTTACAAGTTGCTTTTTTTTACCCAGGTCGGTAGCTCAGCATCACCCAGCCACTTACTCACTCCACTTTGGTGGGATGAGGAAGAGAATTAGAAGGGTAAAAGAGAAAAAACCTGTGGGCTGAGATAAAGGCAGTTTAACAAGTAAAGTAAAAGCTGTGCACAAAATCAGAGCTAAACAAGAGATTCATTCACCACCTTCCATGGGCAGGCAGGTGTTCAACCATCCTCAGGAAAGCAGGGCTCCATCACACATAAGTGACTTAGGAAGATAAACACCATCAGTGGCCCCCTTCCTCCTTCTTGCCCACAGCTTTTATTGCCAAATGTGGGATAATACGACACAGGTTGTCCCTTTGGCCAGTTGAGGTCAGCTGTCCCAACTGTGTCCCCTCCCAACTTCTTGTGCACCCCCAGCCTGCTCGCTGGTGATGTGGGTTGAGGAGCAGAAATGGCCTTGACGCTGAGCAAGCGCTGCCCAGCAATAACTAAAATACCTCTGTGTTATCAACACTGCTTTCAGCACAAAAGGAGACGCATAGCCCCATACTAGCTACTGTGAAGAAAAATTATTCTATCCTGACTAAAATGAGTAGACAAGTGCAGTCATATTTAAAATGAAGTGTAAAAAATACAGTGTATTCTGGTTTTACTGTCAGTTTAAAATTAAATATCAAAGTAAATGTGATGCTTGTGTATGGGCAAACATAGTAGATGACACTAGGTTAGGTATACATCAATTTAGTACAAGCTACATCTCCTTAGCATCTAATAGAACCTCAAGGATCTTTAGCATTTTCTGTATTACTACTATATTAAGGGTTTTTTTATCCAAAGAGTAGAATAGCATCACTTGTAGCCGATGTTAATCCGTTTCCAAACTCCAAGGTAAAGATTTTTTAAAGATTTTTTTTTTCTAACTCCGGCACTAGATGGCAGTAAAAGCGCAACTCTGAACATTTCCATTCGAAGTCAATAAACTTAAGGAGCACTCCAAGGCAGGAGTAAGGCTATCACTGTAAGACAGCTTGCCTTCAAAGGTTAGCCAGAAGCAGGATATGGAATATCGTGCAGAATCGCTACATAACATAAAAAAAATATATCCAATAGCTAAACAAATATAGCATTAAAGACGGCTGAGCAACGGAGAGCTTTAATTTGAAATACCAGGAGAAACTGACTTCATATGGTTTACTTAAATCTGCCAAAACAGCAGATCAGTGATCTGCAAAAGTAAGATATAAAGGCAAATGTTCTACCACTGTGCCAAAAATATGATTCATCTCCATGGAAAGTTCTAAGAAACCAGCAGGAGAAAAGCAATCTGTACCAGATTTTTTTATTCATTACCAAATGCAATCCTGTTAAATGTATGAAATTAATGGTGTGATGATTTGTATTCTGTTAATTTTAAAGTTATTGGGTCTATCTACACACTTAATAAGAATGCACTGTTAAAAAGAGGAACAAGTTTTCTGCCTTGCTTTTTTTCTGAGGCTGGAAAATTATATCCCTTCCAGCAGAACATATAAAGCTCTTCTCTGGGAGTTCAACCTGACAGTACCCTCTTTGCAAGTGAGTCCCGTTTCTTGCTACAGTGGTGTAAAAGTCCAATCTTTGTAATAATCAGGCTGCTCTGTCAGCACCAAAATCTGTAACGGACAGGAAAATAAAATAAAAAAAAGAGTAGAACTATACAGAGAAATTCATATTTAAGATTGTCCTGTGGGGACACACTGTTTATTGGAAATATGCCAGAGAAATCAATGCCCGTGGTATCCAGTTCAAACAACCTTAAACTGAAACTTTAATGGCTCTCATCTTGTTGCACATTGAGTCAACAGAGTGAACTACAAACTAAAATTGATTCAGGCTTTTACACTAATGTTTTAATAATTATTTTTAATGACCTAAGTGAGTGGTGCTATGCTAGGACACTTACTATGGAAAAAGAAAGCACATTTTTCCATCTTCAATTCTATTCAAGATATACAAATTCTTTAAGAATACATTCCAAAACCTAGGATGCAGATAATGTCCATCTTGCTCAGAGGCTAAAGGTATGAAGAACTTGATACCTTGCTGACTGTAAGAATAAACTTATAGATAAAAATCAGAAAGCTCAAAATTAAATTCTGGTAGGAGAGTTCGGGTTTATTTTTTGTGCTGTATAATATCTTATTGTTTTAGAAACTTCTCTCAAAGTAAGTGCCAAATTTTATCTCTTCAGTTAAGATTTTCTTTCTTTGAATATAATGTTAAAATTTCTTTTTAGGGTATGTTCACATACTGTAACAGTATATGGCTCTGGATTTAACAGAATCAAACATGCATAAAATAAGGTTTTGAAGCCTCTAAGTATTCAATTATTTGAGATCTAAACACAGGTAAATGCACTAAATGTTTTTGTTATCTCTTCTGGGAAAAAAGCTCCTTGTGCTACCAAGCATCAGAAAATAGAAGATGTGCTATCAGTATACTTTTAAAAACCTTTTCAATCTTCATCTTATAAATCATTCCTTTATGATACCAAATTTACCACCACAAGAAAACACTTGCTGTATTTTATACTCAACCCTGCACATGTATGGTTTCCTTAGAAGAATGCCTTAACTAGCCCAAGAGAACACCAACTTTCTTTGTTACCTATCACTAAATTGATGTATGACCTTGTATCTTACCGGATACACCCTCAACCCAGTCACAAAAACAACATATTGGTGAAAATACTTTCTTCCATCATCTTCTAGGCAGGGGAATGGAACCATTCGTTTCTGAGAGCAGAACTTGAGTGACTCATCCATCACCACCAGATCACTTCTATGTATTCTTCGTGGTGAAAGCTAAGCAGATGTTTGTGTAGCAGAACATTTTGGACAAGGCTTTAGAAAAAAAAAACGAGGTTTTGAGACTAGAAATCCTTTCCCCTGTTTTATTTTAGTGTTTGTGGTTTGTGAGGGAAGTATCCTTCACATAACACTGTGAAATCAAATTATTTGCACAAAGCAAGACATTCTTATTTATGATCTTCTGTTGCTACGTTAAAGTCTTCCAGACAGTGTAATCCAAGAGAGTTGGAATAAATGTGTGCATCGATCTGAACTGATCATGAAACAAGAAATAATCTCTAGGGTTTGAAGCATATGATTCAACAAGGTTAGTTAGGAAGCCTACTTTAATAATCGTTATTCTGTTTGAGTAGTAATTCTTGTTGGACAGTTTCCAATAGATTAATCAGGCAAGAAAGGTAGAAGTGAGGCTGCAGACTTGATTAATATCATTCTCCTTTCTGCAGGACTCCATTTTGCTGAAGAAATGAGATTTCTCTTAATTATCCTCCAAAATCTTTTGCAAGCCTTCCCTTCTCCTAAGATGAGTCATTTTTACAGTTTCCATGAGTTATCACCCTCACTGTGTGCTACATGTTTATCTAGGCATACCCATGTCACCTTCAGAAAAAAATATTTCATGAAAATACACAGAATCACAGAATGTTAGTGATTGGAAGGAACCTCAGAAGATCGTCTCCCATGCCAAATATATCCTAAAAATCATTGTTTCTTAGGCAGTGAATGCATGAGCATTTTGTGACATTAAGAGCTCATTGTAGGCAATAATGACATTAGTATTTACTTGTTATGGCCCTGTCCGTGCAGCAGAAACTGGAGGCTTTTCACAGTGCACTTCCTATGGTGAGATACAATTGCTGTTACAGGAAGTCACTCTCCATTAAATGTAGTTTATAAAAGCAAAGTAAACACAGACGACCCAAATGACTGCCATCTTTCTGTGCTAAATAATTTCTGGCTTTACTGACTGCGTTAACATAAGCTTTCAGGTATAGGGAGAAAAAACAAAGTCATTGAGTCTCCCTGAAAATCTGTTATTGTGGAGATTTTACATTTAGGCCTAGGATGCTCTCCAAAAGCCATATAAGGTTGATTGTTGGCATCTCTGGCTACAAGGTCACACTCAAAGAGTTGTGGTTAAACGGATTGATGTCTACATGGAGACCAGTGACAAACGGAGTTCCTCAGGGCTCTGTTCTGGGTCCAGTGCTGTTCAACATCTTTGTCAGTGACATGGACAATGGCATCGAATGCACGCTCAGTAAGTCTGCTGGCAACACCAAGCTGTGTGGTGCCATGGGCTCACCTGAGGGAAGAGATGCCATCCAGAGAGACATTGACAGGCTTGAGAAATGGGCCAGTGCAAACTCCATAAGCTTCAACAAGTCAAAGTGCCGGGTTCTGCACCTGGATCGGGCCAGTCCCAGGCACAAATACAAACTGGACACAGAGTGGGTTGAAAGTAGCCCTGAAGAGAAGGACTTGGGGGTGTTGACAGACGAGAAGCTCAACAAGAGCTGGCCGTGCACTCATGCAGCCCAGAAGGCCAACTGTGTCCTGGGATGCATCAAGAGGAGTGTGGCTAGCAGGTCAAGAGAGGTGATTCACCCCCTTTACTATGCTCTTGTGAGACCTCACCTCGAATACTGCGTCCAGTTCTGGTGTCTCCACCATAAGAGGGACGTGGATCTGTTGGAATGAGTTCAGAGGAGGGTCACAAAGATGATCCAGGGGCTGGAGCACCTCTGCCATGAGAACGGGCTGAGGGAGCTGGGATTGTTCAGCCTGGAGGAGACATAGAAGAGACCTTATAACTGCCTTCCAGTACCTGAAGGGTACAGGAAGGCTGGAGAGGGACTTTTTACAGGAGTGTGCAGTGATCTAACAAGGAGTAATGGATTTAAACTGAAGGAGAATAGATTTAGACTGGATCTTGGGAAGAAATTATTCAGTAGAAGGGTGGCAAGAATCCAGAATATATTGCCCAGAGAAGTTGTGGATGCCCCCTCCCTGCAGATGTTCAAGGCCAGGTTGGATGTGGCCTTAGGCAACCTGGTATAGTTAAGAATATTCCTGACCATGGCAGGGAGGTTGGATTAGATGACCTCTAAGGTGCTTTCCAACCTAAGCCATTCTGTGATTCTACGATTCTACAACTCTATAATCCCTGGAGAGGGACTCTTTTAGGTGCCTTACTTCAAGAGTACTCCTATTCTTCCTCTACTAAAACATTTTTAAACACAGAATTTCACAACAGAAAGATATTCTTGGTCTCTACACGATTCTGAATATCACCAACAGCTTTTGCTTTTATTCTTCACTGACTTGTCTTTACTAAGTCTCTGCAAAGCCTGTGTTAAGCCCTACCTGTAGACAGTTATGAATAAGAACATTCATTATTTAGACTAAAGAAACCAACTGTCTTGATTTTTCAATGAGTTTATTGTGATTGGTTTTTGGCGCTGGTGGTTATTTTTTTTTCCCAAGCAATACTGTAGCAGGAAATTGTTTGGTTGATGTGTCTTTGGAATTAGGGATTTGTTGTAAAAATAGCACACAAAGCAGAGCAGAATGAACAGCTGGTAAAATATTTATTTGAACCTCTAAATTCTTCCAGAAAACTGTTAACTATCATGTTAGAAACAAATAGAATATGATTTAGCTGTTAAAATTTGAGCACTATGAAAAGAAAAACATTTTGAATAAAGCATTTTCCACAGCACAGATTTTCACATGTTGCAGATCTACTTTGACAGATCTATGATCTGCCATTATATGCTAAAAGTTTTATTCTGAGGTTTTCTATGGTAAGATATTTTACAGGCTACAGTAGACCAAATGATAGATATCAAATACCTCTGAATATGTTATGTCTAGAGCACTCAGACAGCAATCCATCAAGAATATAGTAAAAAAATAAGGAGGTAATACAGTCAGTTTGCTCAGCTATTACAAGCTTTAGCCTACTTTTAATGTAAAAGCTCTATTTTTATATATATTTTTTAAAGTTGCACTGTACTCGTGAGCACTAATTTTTAAATGTCTCCAGTCTGAGCTGCCAAGGCTCAAATGGTCTTTAAGAGCATGTAAATATACAGAAATTGCTATAATGTATCAAGCTGCTGTCTATTTGTTACAACTTCAATAGTCAGGATTGAATACATAGAAAAAGATACTAATATCTCCACTGAAAAATCTGCCTACAGGGAAAATTTCTTCTGAATTCTTATTAGATAGTGCCTATCTTATATCTGAATGTGTGAAGATTTATAGCCTTCACTTTTTAATCCAAGCTAATGTAACTTGACTCCCACTTAACTCTTGGCCTTGCCTATGCCTTGGGGCAATAGGTTTATTATGCACTACGTAAGACTTTCTTCCTTTTATAATTTTCAGATTTGTTATATATGAATCCCTATTTCCCCTGCTCTGAGACTTCCTCAGATTTATACTAATCTAGTCATGAGATAGTTGTACAGTAATGATATTTTGTGGTCCAAAACTATAAATTTCAGAAATTTCACAACTCTCTGCAATTAATTATGAAATACTATTTTGCAATAATCTTCCTACATTAAATTTAAGGGGCTCCAACACTGAAGAAATGACACGTGGCAGTCACTGTAAAAAGAGATGTGGTATCTTCTTATCTGTGTAGATTTCTAAACTCAAAGCTAAAACTGCAAATACATTGTTACCTTGTTCAGAACTTCAGACTAAAAGGGATGAATGAAGGTCTCTATAATTAAGACCTTGGCAAGGTAAAACTGTAGGCTTACTATTTAGGCTGTCTTTACGGCTAAGTGAAAAAACAGAAGTCTGATATCAAAAGTATTGTGCTTCCTTAGAGAGCTAAGAAAAACTGGACACATTGCTCTAATTTAGTATCTTCTAACAGTTTGAAATGCCATTATATACAAGTCCAGATGTGTAATTTCTCTCCAACCATTTTACAGATCCTTTAACTTTTGCATAAGAAATTGAGAAAACTTAAACACCAACTAAAGAGGAGCTGGTTCTGCTTGAATAGCTGGACACTCCCCTACTTATCTTTGCATAACATTTGTGTTTATATAACTCTCTGGCTCAAGTTCTTAGACAAACTTTCCAAGTCTTTCTTTCAGAGAAAGATTGAAGCATGTATTTTTGCAACTGATTTAGTTAAAAAAACAAGCAGTCTACTCTTTCCATATATAAAAATAATTAAAACAGTAGGTAATTTCCTCAGTTTAGTGCTATGTTCCACTTCTCATCCCTTGTCCTAGACAACATCATCACTGTCTTTGACTCTATGACAAGTAGCCCGTTTAAACTCTCTGAGTTCTTTGCTCTCTCATAGTTCAAAGAAGACTTTACCTACTGGATGCCTAGGACCAAAACCAGTATTATTTCCTTAGCTACTAAAGCAATATGTAAATAATTTTATTTTGCTTAAATGCCGAAAATTTAGGATCTGCTTATGTCACAGGCAAATAGGAGAACGATACGTTGCTTCTGACTAGATTCGTCTGCCATCTTTTCTCTCGTTGTCTTCTCCCTAAAAACTCCCTGAGTTATTTGTACAATATATAGCGAAAAGGGGTCTTAGTGACTGCAGTAAGACAAACTAAGGACATAATTCCAAGATATAAGTCCTAGCTTCTTGAGCTCCACTGATCAGCATAGGAAGTGATGTAAAGCAATTTAAATAAGGCTTTAATGTTTTAACTATGAACACTAGTGACCCCAATGGAACATGAAAAAAGAGTAGAATCTTTGGGTAATACAAATACATGCTTAATATCCTTTCAAACCATTTTCTTTCTGTTTATTTTTAAATGTCTACAGTAGCTTCAGTTTGCATACACACACATATATGTGCATGTATTTAAAAAAGAGAGAGAGCACAAGGTAGAGTGATTGTTCGATACACCTTTTTCTGCCTTTTACCAGAAGCTATGGCAGATGATGCTAAAACTTGCAATAATTCCTCCGCTGTCTCTGAGGGGTATTGAGCAATTAATTAGTTCATGTCTGTACAGCACTTTGAAAGCACTCAGTGCTATATAATTAGTCCTATATATTACTAGGATAGCCTTGAATATCTTCAGTGACTCTGCTTCACCAATTTCCCTTGGCAAATTATGTCACTTTCTAATTGACCTTGGTCTTTGAAGTATTTTCTTAATGTTTAATTTAATTTTCACGTTTCCTGGATTTTGTTTGCAACACAATGGCTGGCTGAAAAATTTCACTGGTTTAAAAGATATTTCTCAAACAAGAAATTCCCACAGAACAACTGATTAACCTCAGCCAGTAGGAACTTAAAGAGCAATTTTAAAAAGTTCCTATTATAAAAAAAAACTAAAATCACTTTAAATATGGATTTTAAAAAATAGACACAGGAGATACCCTGAATTATTTATTAACACTCTAACATTCCTATGAAATTCAAGGTCTACCACCCTTTTACCCAACTGCTTGCGAGTTATAGGTTAGCTTCGTTCTGTACCTTGACATGCTTCCTCAGCACTTTTTTACTTCCTCAGTGTACTTACTGATCTTCTTACTATGTAAGTATTTAATCACTCTCACTTCACTTTTTGATAATTTAAGGCTCTTGTTTTAGTGGAACTGTCTTTATGATCCTTACATATACTGCACATTCATATGAAAATATGAATGCAAATATTTATACAGTCAAATAATTTTACAGTCATTTAGCATTGGATTAGAGAAGTGTGACAATTTATTGGCTGGAAATTTGACTGGCAGTGAAATGGGCAATCTCAAAAAGGCAGAAAAGTTGAAGAAGCAGTCCCAGAGTAGCATGCAAGATAGAACTGAGGGAAAGACACGGCTTCTGCCTTTATTTCCCATCTTGCCGTTCCTGCAAGGAAGTATAAAACTGTCCTCCCCTCACATTTGTGAATACAAGCAGCAGAAAGAATAATCACTGCTCTCTGGACTGTTATCCTCCATTTCCAAGGTGAGCGGCACCTGGGGCAGGCTGGAAAGCAGACTGTGAGGTTTCCTGGTGCACCCGCAGCCTGGCAATGCAGTGTCACTGGGGAATTTCCTCCTAGCTGCTGGATGCCAATCTGAATGGAAGTCCTCTGCACAAGCTCTCTCTGCCTGTGATACCTGATCATAGAATCACAAAATCCTTTGCAATGGAAGGAACCTCTAGATGTCATCCATCCACCTGCCATGAGCAGGGACATCTTCGACTGGATCAGGTTGCTCAGAGCCCCATTCAACGTGACCTTGAATGTTTTCAGGGATGCAGCTTCCACCACCTCTCTAGGCAACCTGTGCCAGTGTCTCACCACCTTCATTGCAAAAAATTTCTTCCTTATACTCAGTCTAAATTTGCGTACTTTTAGTTTAAAACCATTACCCCTTGCCCTATTGCAAGAGGCCCTACTAAAAAGATTGTCTCCATCTGTCTTATATGCTTTCTTATGCTTTTTACAATCCTCTACTCTCTCCTCCAGCTTTTCCCCTAACATTATTTCGAGTCAATCTCTCCTGTTTCTTCAGCTAACCAGTTCCTGTCAAAATCTCACTAAGGAATAAAGACAAAAGGAGTAAAGAGAGGCATTAACATTTTTTCCCTGTGTGATTGCTGTACTTTCTTTTTTTCTTATTTCTCTTTGCTTTTAGAACGACTTTATAGTTCTTGTCCTCATAGATTCCTTATTTCTCCATGTTTGTAATCATGAATACCACAAGAAGGGAGAAATTTCATCTCTAGCCTCAGGCAAATTATAAATAGTACTGCTGAAGAACTGCAGTATGGGACAATCCTCAACTGCATAGAAACATGCAGAGAAATTTGATCTAACTACAATTATGAGGTACAAGCCAATACTTTTATGCAGGGAAGGCACCACTAGAATTTCTGCATGTTCTTCTTCATTTTAATAAACTTGTAGAAAAGATAACAGAAAATAATACAATCATCCTAACCCTTTGTCAAGTCCCTGAAATGACCGACACCAAAAAGGAATATATTTTCCAGTTCAGTTAAGGATTTTCATGGCAACTGCAAATAATATACTGTGTCTCTTACAGTACAAGCAATCTGTGTTTTCCAGTAACCCAAGTTACTGGGGCTGTGGACAGAGAAAAGATCTAGAATCTTCAAACAGAGTAGCTGTTCGAATGTATTACCTTATTTCTCAACTTCATTGCTGCTGAGAAAGAAAGAGTCAGTGAAACTGTAAGAGAGAGGTTCACATGTAACTGGTGGGGCTTTTCAAAAGACGATAAAACTAAGAAACTGTTAGCACAAATTCACACTCTAAATGAGAAAAATATAAGTACAATAATATAAATTCTTTCTGTTTTTTCATTAATTGCTTTATGTGTGATCTAGTATTCATAAAGAGATGATTTTGGTAAGCTACAATCCCCTAGCCTAAGAGGTTTTGATGGGTTTTTCATTCACTGTTTGTTTTAGGCTTTTCCTCTTCCCTTTTTTCCCTGGTGCTTCTATTAGGGTGAAGTTCTGAATTATGGTCACCACAGAACCTCACTGATTGCAGGAGGGCTAGCTCACAGCCTAACATCTTCCCGGTGCTCTTCTCTTCTCTGCGTTTCAGTGTTCATCTTGCACTGTACCACTCTGACACTGTTTTCTTCACTGCCTTCTTCCTTCAGATATTTGAGGTCACTTGGCAAGTCATGCTGAGCATTGTATTGTCTCTTTTCAGACAGGTATACAAGCGTCTGTTTTTAAACATAGATATAAACCCACTGACACTGCATCCTGTAACAGTTTCTTTAGCAGGA
>NW_009697305.1:0-32323 GCF_000703405.1 Apaloderma vittatum | reverse complement strand
GGAATGTTTATTGCTCTGTTGCTTTAATCTGTGACAACAGAAGATTTTGCTCTGTTGCTTTAATCTGTGACAACAGAAGATTTCCTTCTAGACTTTATGGCAAGCTCTTTCTCTCACGATCAGTCATGCTCCCTCCCTTCCAAAAATGTGTCCAGTATGATATCAAATAGTTCAAGTTCCCACATTGCTTTAGTATAAAAATAATATTATACAGATATATAGTTTTTCATAAACAGATAACATAAAAATCATAAGAACCAGGAAAAAAAAACCCCATGCCTTGGATAACAGTTTACTTCGAAAACCTCTTCCTCTGACAATATCCTATGAACAAATGGGAAGAAAAGGGAAAACAAGGATTTGGACTGCGCATGTGTTTAATAGCTCTGGTGAATCATTACCAGAAAGGTTTCAGAGAGCTACGGAAATAAGAGTCCCTGCTGCGAAGGGGGACTCCAGCCGTGTAGGGCCACTCTTTAGAGTGCAGTATCTACTACTCTCCTCAGGTGAGTTTTATCATTTTTCAAAGGAAATCAGACTGTGGCAGTAAGTTTCACCTGACTGTGCCTGCACAGTTGCAGCATGTAGCCTCCAGCTCAGAACTGGAAGAGACTCAGGTGGGCATATTGTTTCAAAGCAATATAATGTTTGGAGAGAGAGTCCCCCATGATCGATGAACATGTCCAGTCCATCTCTGCTCCTACTTCCAGGGCAGTTTGCCTGTGCCCAGAGGAGAGACATATGGCTCCAGGCCTACCAGAAGTTATCCCCTCTCAGCAGCTATGACAGGGACAAGGTGTCATTTTCCACGCTAGCTTGAATGCCTCATCTCAGTGTCCGCTCATGTCAGGACTGATGGCTTCACGAGTGAGTGCAAAGATCAAACCGTTTCATAGTGCTGTGTCAGTCAGTTCTCAAACTTTAGCACCATTTTGCACTGGGACTGTGCCCTTGGTGAGTGTCCGCACTAAAATAAAAGCCAAACAGAAGAATACACAGTCCTACATATCCCTTCATTATTCACTTTAACGTTCTCTGGGGAGGAAAAGAAACAGAGACAGATTGTCTTAGAAACCTCTCTGAATTCAGTAGTTATCAATAGAACAACTTATGATGTGTAAGGATGATATAATTCCTGAAACGTTAGATTACCAGGAAAGATTTATTTCATTAGTCCTTAGACATTTAACATTTCATATAGGAAATGGTAATTAGCACAAGGATAGTCTTTAGTCCCTTGAGAAGGTGTTGGCCTTCACATAACCAATAGCTATGCCAAGCAAAGGTTACAGTTATTTATTGCACTGCTTTTTGTCTTCGGTAAGCTTTTACTTAACAAAAAATTAACAAGATCGCTTTTCTTGGTATGTATTTTGCATCTTGGAATCAATTAATTGAAAATACATATTAAGTTGTCTGCTCAAGACTAAAAAAGCTGTCTTACCTTAAGGTATATGTTCTATCTTGTAGTGTGCTGAGCTTGTTTAAAGCGATAAATATGTTGCTTATCCTGCAATACTGTTTAGTCAAATAATCGCTTGGGAGCTAAGAGTAGGAGAAAGGGCTAATTACTTACACCTCTATAACCCAGAATAGTTCAGCGGGCACTGGAAATTTTATTCACTAAATAGTCCTAAACAGACCTAAACTTTTAGCAAGTTTAAGGACATGTTTGAACAGAGACCATCTATTTTTAGGTGAAATATACTCAGGGCAAAAATAATTTCAATTCCTCTGATTCACATCGAGCAAGAGTATTGGCTTGTAGTGTGTAGTATAGAAATATGTGAGCATAGATAATATGAAATGACATAAACAGAATATTTTTAAGTGCCTGCCAGTCACAGTGTGCTCCACTTCACTGATGTTTTGACAAATCATAGAAAATTTACTATATTTCTAATCATTATTTCTTCTAAGATTTTATTTTTTTTTATATCGGTCTTTGGGAGGGGGAGAGAGTCCATCCATCCATATATTCTTCTTTTTTTTTTTCTGTTGATAAGTAATGGGATAGAAAATAAAAGCCTTTTCTTTATGGACATTTACATGTAGACTATCTATTAAGTAAGTTTATTACACAGATTTAAATGGAAGACTGAGGACTATTTAGGAAGAGACTGTAACTATGATTAAGTGTTTCAGAAATCTTACATGAGTTTCCCTGTACAGAATATGTGAGACAAAAATATGTGCAGAATTTGAAGCAGAAAGCTAAATTGAATAGAGTTGTCCACATTTTAAATAAAGTTAGATCACAATGAATTGGGGTTTTGATTGGAATGTGAATTTCAGGGGAGTGCTCAGATCCTTCTCAGTGATTTCTCATGTCTCTTGAGGCCAGTGTGTTACAATCTGATTTGCATTTTGTACTCTAAATTTCACAGCAAATTTCACTATTCATAAGACAAAAAAATTCCCAAGTTCAATTCAGGCCCAACACACAGACTGCAGAAATCATACTGCTGCTGCAAGTTATCAAGCCACAGGTATAATGAATTTGTGATTTCTATTGCTTGCAATTTCAGAAAAAACACAAGGATTTAAGGGTTTGATAGTTGCCTCTTATAAAACCCAAGAGGTACAAGAAAAAAAGAGGCAAAAAGTAAAGAAAAAATATCTAACTGATGAGCACTATCAATTCCTTTAGGAAGTTAACACACTTATCCTAAAAACCTGTTAGTTCTATACACAGAATTGAGACAGTTCTTTGTACAGAATGCAATAATTTAATCATGCACAGCAGTGTTATTCTTCTGTAATTGTACTGTAATTGATCAGAATAAAACCATACAATAATCATCTAATAAGAGTTATCAATCAACTATTGTTGTAAAAAAAAATTTAAATATTATTCATTCTTGGAAATAAAACTAAGAGTAAATTAATCTGTTTTAATTAGAAAATAAATCAAGATCTAGTCCAAAGTACTAAAGTCTAGCTGTAAGTATTCATCTATTTCTTTTCTAATGTGCTATACCTGAATTCCATGACTCTGAAAGACTTTTAGTTTTCTAACATTCACAGGGAAAATAACCTCTTTATTTTAATTTATATTTATAATTTGTACTCAAGAAAAAATGTCTAGAAACATGGCAGGCTCTGTATAGATAGATAATAACTACTCACTAGTTCCACCTTCCCCAAGTTTAGAGTGTAGAAATATGTGCATAGAAATTACAGATTTCTTTATTTGTATGAAAGCATGCTAAAAGTAACATTTAGTTCTGGAGCACTGCCTTGAGTCTAAAGGATTTAGTCTTTCACAAAACCTTTCTGACAAACATGCTTGTAGTAACTGTCAAGCAGTGGAGTAAACTACAAAATATTCACATAAACAATCTAAGATTATACTTTCAGAAGACAAAAAAGACAGTAAAAATCCCTAGAATAAGTTACAAATAGGTCAGTCAATTCTGACTTAATCCAATGTTATGTGGACAGCAAAATAAATATTCATTTCAAATTAGCCACTAATTATAAATATTACCTGAACATCACAGATACCTGTATCACTAATCTGTAAACTAATTAAGTAGCAGCATCTACATTCAAATTAGGATGCATGCTGTGGGAAACAAGGAAATAAAGTGCTAGCCAATTTCTGTAACACTCAGTGAATAAACACAGAATTGTAAAGAAGGATTTGACAGTTATTTTCAGCTCAGCATACATTGTACATGTATGGACATGTATGTTGATAAATGTGAATATCCACAAGCCACCAGGAATAGCATTCAAACACCTCTTATACAAGGCTTACATCCTGTGATTCCCTACAAGGCTTACATCCTGTGATTCCCTACTATGACATACAAATAAGTCACACACCGGGAAACTCAGAGCAATAACATAACAAAACTACAGGAAGGATCAATTCACCAGGAGAATAATGCAACATTCTCACAAATGTTGGCAATTTAACTGTGCCCTTGAGGACAGTAAAGCATGCTCAGTTCTTGAGTTTTGGTTGCTATGAAGTAGGAGCTCCAAAACAGAGACTCAGGAATGGACTTAGACGGTTCTACACACACTTTTACTTGTAAATTAATAAAAAAAAATAAATAAATAAAACTTGAACTAACTAAACCATACGGATTAATTGACTTTCCACAAGGCCTGTTACTTAATGCAACATCAATCAATAGTAAATAAATCCAACACCATAGCTACCCAGTGAGACATCTCCCTCTAGCTTTTTCTCTAGCGGAAGCTCCCAAGTGACTAAAGGGAGTAATCAGTCATGTCTCTGACTCAATCAAACTTTAATGATGGACACATCTATTATAAGACTTGATCCAAGTGCAGCACTTCTCATGGAGCATAGGCCATCCTTCAGAAGCAATTAATATTCTTCGGTGATTATCATGGTCATCATCCAAAACTTGGCTGATTTAACACATTCATGACTGTGACACTTTTCTTGTGTTTCATGAATCTCAGAATCAACATGCAATTTTCCAGTTGCTTCATAAAAAATACTTCTCTAGAATCCGAACTTCAACATAGTTTTCTTTGGATGTGAACCAGTCATCACCTCCTCTTCAGCTGAAGCCAATGTTTTTAGGTGTCAAGCTAGATAAACATGTTGTATGTACTTTTAAATCTTTATGAAAGTCATAATCCCCAGTTCCAGGAAATTATGTTTCAGATTGTCATAGGTTTGAGTCTGGCAAGGATTTTTAGTAGTGGGAGGAGGGCTGTGGGAGATAGCTCCTTGCAAAAATTCCAGAGCCTCCCTCAGCCCCAGGCCAGGCTAATCAGTGTATTTAGGATGTGTATTTAGGATGGGACACCTGCGGACCAGGCTCTTTTTGTCTTTGTCTCTGTGTCCTGTCTTTTGTGTTGGGGAGCCTTTGTGTTTGGAGGAGGGAGAGATGAGAGGAGAGCAAAGCACTGTGGTCGGAGAGAAAGACGGGGAGAAAAACACCAGAGCAGAGCATTTCCCCAGAGTCCTGTGGTGAGTGAGACAGCAGGGAGACGATGGCCTATGAATTCAGGACATTGATGGTGGCCCCTTTATTCCTTTCCATTACCTGTAGGAGTGGCACTGCACATATACACAGCTCTACTCAACAGCATCTGAAACTCTTTCACATGAGACATTGTTTACATAGGATACAGTGATCTGACTCACTAAACCTGACAGGGAACTACATAGGAACTAATATTTCACAGAATGGTGATGATGAAAGGCGGTACCCATTTGGGATGACAGAGCTTCATACTTTGCCTGAAAGATTAACACTAGATTCAAGCAACAGTTTGAATTGTCTTTGAGAGTTGTCTTGAACCTTCACTTCAGTCTCAAGCTTTTAACTTTTAAGTTATACTAGAGAAAGACCAATTGGCAACTTGCTTTTTGCAGTACTTCTATTTACTGATATTTATACAGTACCTGATTTCTTAAATGGTGCCTTCTAATAAAAAAAAATACACTTTACGGTTCTTTTTATAATATGTCAGGTGCATGTGTTGCTGTTGAAGTTCACAGTGTCCTATGTGTCAACCCTAAATAGGAGTCTCCCAAAAGTCGTTAAAGTTCTTCTTTGCTCTGCTAGAAGCAGAGCAAAGTTTTGGAAGCTGAGAACACATACTGTTAGTTAGAGGAAGGAGTTGGCCAGATGATGGTGAGAGCAGACATCAGCCGTAGCTTCTTAGCATGCATCAAGGATATTAGGGAGAAACATGAGAAGCTAGAGTCTGCTGAGAACAGATTCCTCAAGGGAGTCACTGGAGCATTTCTTCAGTCCACTGACAGCTTATAAAACTTCTACGTTGATCACAAAAACTGTCTCAAGTAGTTTTTATGTCATTCAATGGCCACAAAGCTCTATTATCCACAGAACTATGATGCTCTTTCTAACCTTGTTTATGCCTATCTTGGACCTTCTATCAGCTCCTTTTCAAAAAATTGCCTTTTACAGTACATAAGTTCCACACACTGAGCCTGATGATATCCTCCTGTTCTAGCTTACTCTCATGACTGTCTTGATCTGTAATGTTCATCCTGTAATGGAAATTTGGAAGCTAACACACTTGATATTTTAATGAAATTATATTGGTCCAAATTTCTTTAGAGACTGAATCAGTATGAAGACTAGAGTTTTCAGTTATTTTAAAAAGAGTACATAACTTGGATATGTCAGAAGATTTTGTCTGTACCATTTAAACTAGTTTTTAATTTTACATTAACCCAGTCATGTTATAATTTTTTTTCTACTGTTCTCTAAAAATGAATATTGCTAAAAGTTTTTAATTTTTTTGTTTAGTTTGGCATCATTCACAGCCTTTTAATCAAATAAAAGTTATATATTTTTGCATTTTTTAAAATGTCATTAGAAGTAACCATTCCTGAGCATGACTACCCTATACAGCTGTTCTTCCGATTAGTCTAAGAGTATCTACTTTTACCTAAATATAACTAAAATATTTGTCATACTTTATGCATACTTTGTGGAGTTGAGACTGAAAAAAACCAACAAAACTGAAGAGCGGCCAAGATCAGCATTAATAAATCCACTCTCCCATTGAAACCTACTGTACAACCTCAGTAAAACTATATACACATATTCCAAAAACCACTGAAATCAGAGAAAGCGTGACAGAAAACTATTATCAATATACTTTTTTTTCTAGGGGTGAAGGACTTTATTTCTGCATTTTCAAGATGTGGAAATTTATATACCTGCTACAAATATTTATGTAGATTTATTAAAAAAAAATTTATAAAGGAATCCTACAATTTCTTTCCTCTCAATGCAAAATAGTCATATATTTGTATTATATAAAGTTTGACATCTATATATACAGATGAGTGATTCCTAGATTTCTGTATATACAGCTAAATGTATTCTTTATTTCAATTCTATTTTCAGTTCAGCCGTCAGTTTGCCACGCTGCATTTTCTTAGTACTTCATCTCTTTTCTTTAACAGATCTCCCATGTGATGTTATGTGAAGTAATTTATTCAATTTTTTCATTTTAAACAATTTTATAAAATAATAGTTTTATCTATTTTAGTTTCTTTTCTCACTTTATCTCTCTTAAAAAAAATCTCTTGACATCAGAATGCAGAATAATATAAAATAAAGCAAATAACCAGTTTTTAGGTCTTTAATTTCTTCTGTTTCTGAAAAAAGTCTCTATAGAGGGGGTTTTTAATTCATGTAAAAGTAATTGTTTAGGAAGAGAAAATGTAAATAAATAATTATTTTAAAGCCTGCTACAAGAAATAAAGGACCATAAGGCTCTAAACCTGAAGCCAATTCTTTATTTAGGATCCTGAACTCACATACTCTTTGCTGTCCTGAACTACCAGTTATGAACCAATGATGCTCAGTACTTCTGAGCAGTGCATTGCGTTAATTGGACTGAGTGTAAGCTATTTTTTTTCTTTGGATGAGATGCAAGCTGTGCTGTTCATGGAGTACTCAGGCAGGACTTGCACAGGTGATTCAGCTTTACTTCAGTACAGAACTTGAGAGCTTTCTTGACTTTCTGGCTACAACAAGCTGCAGTATATTCCAGTAAAAATTCTGACTACAAAAAATGCACAATAACAGAAGTAATTTTCAACATACCCATTGTGATCTGGTTTGGGTCCATATTTCTCATGGATTGATCCTTATATGGAAGATTTCCCATAATACCCAGTTATTGTGTCTATAGACAGTGACATTTTAATGGTCACAGGAAAATAAAGGTCTCTTTGTATACACAGAATACAGACCATATGGTACTCAAGTTAGAATAAGGAATTCACCTCCAGATTAGAGTGGCCACCAAAGATCCTGTAGCAAGCAAAATTTGATGTAAAAATTTTCTCTGACACTTAATACCTCTTGATAACTTATGCAACAAGCTCAATAACGGACGTTATTGATATCCTTAAGTTTTTTAACAAAGAACACAACTTGGGGGGTAGAAATCTCTTGTTTGTCTGTTCTTGAATTTTTACACTATTTCCAACCAGCAAATACTTCTGTTATTGTGATGACAAGAGCCAGAAATAAGTATAGATAGATGAGATTTTTTTAACAATTTAAGTATTTTGGCTTTGCAGCTAATAGTTATTAAATTACTCTCTAAATGACACTATGAACACCAGCATTTTCTATGGTACTTGTGCCTGTACTCCTAATTTCACTGCCTTTCATATTAAGCTTCTCAAGACTGAAATTCTCTTGTGTCCATCCTCTGTAAGGCATATGGAAGGTAAATCTCTGCCATGAGTAGTTCGGCAAATCACCGGGTTTGGAAAGAGTAGCCTTGACCTTCAGAAATAAAACTGGTTATAAATAAGTTTTTCTCAGTGGCTTTGGAGAAACTCATTGGCTTTTTCTATCACACCCAAAAATAATGAAAGAGAGCCCTAAAGAGACAGATTACTGATATGTAAATTACTATCCATGCCAATTCTGGTATTATTTTGCATAATTTTCTATATACTACTTCCATCTCTGTCATCTCTGAGATGCATATTCTTGCTCTGGTGGTGGAATAGTGAAATCTTAGTGAAAAAAACAGTGTTGTATGGTGACTGTGATTAAAGGTGACTAATGAGATAAGGTCACAGTGAGAGGCAGACTTTGCTATGGTTGGTATCAGGAGTAACCAGCAACTGGGGAGAGCAGCAGTCAATCAAAGCCTTAAAAAGTTTCAGTGCCGGACAGTAGGAGACAGACATCTGGAATAATTCAGTTTATGCATATTATTTGTATCTTCCAGAGGAGAAATAAATTTTTAATGGAGTAGATTTGTTTTCAATTATAAACCCACAAAAATGAAAACCCAGCAGGAATTCCTGAGAAGGACAGTCAATTTTGGCCTGGTTGTTTCCAAATTAACACAAGTGTCTGACAGGGGGCCAGGCAAATCTCCTTCCCTCATCTCTCAAACTGCAGCTGATGCTCAGGGTTAGATTATGGGACAGTTAAACAGACACTTCCAATTCCAGCAATACCTCTATGTAAGTTTTACACATTAACATCAAATTACTACCGAAACTGGAACTACAGTACTATGTGGAAAGGGAGATAAAGCACAACTTATTCTGACTTCAAGACAATAGAATATGAAAACTGTAAATATTTATTTTTAGTCAATTTGAAAAGCCATGATAAACCATGTCTGGCATCACAGAACACTAATAATTACCCTGAAATTTTTCAGCAATAAAGTTGGTAATTTATTGCACTACAATGTACACAATTCTGATGTTTTTAACTAGCAATACATGTGCCTTCCTTCAGCAGTTACTGAGCTTAAAATATGGATCTGTTCTCTCAAAAGGAAACTTACTTCTTGACAAATTAGCTGGTTAATTACGCTATCTAGAAGGTAATTTGAAGGTCATCAGTTAGTGCACTGACAACAGACATTCATCAGAAGCATTTTTTATATGATAGATTTTAGAATATGCAATAATTTCCAATGATTTTCCTTATATTTTCTGAATTCCTCCCAAGTTTCAGAGGTACAGACACCTTCAGTTTGACTTTTCCGCCAATACTTTCTGGTTTTCGTTGGTTTGGGGACTTTTTTGTTTATTTTTTAATGTTATGTAAGATATATCTCATGCACAGCACTTTAAAGGCTCTGTTACACAAGAAAAAATGTTCTAATAACAACTTTTCCTATCTCTTAATTATACATTTGTTCATGTAAGAATCTTGCTGTTTATGATAACAAGGCTATGCCTGATAGAAAATGGAAAAGCAATCTGGAAAACCAGTGATCAGAAATGCCAGCTGGGAAAATTCCATAGATAACTTCAGTGAAGATGAGAACAAAGTGTGCTGTTTCAGGGAATCTATGAAAATACTGGCTGATGACTGGCTGTTGGGTAGGTGGCTTACTTCTCCAGAACAAATGATGCACAATTCTTGTTCTGATCAGTTGTTTCTTTAATGAGGAAGAGTATTTCTTATTAAGGAAGAGCTCTGGCATAGATTGTCGCAATACTACCATGAAAAAAGAAATACTGTCAGAGCAAGAGATCCCAGAAATACTGTGTCTAACAAAGAACTGTTCTCAAGGACATAATGGATGAGCGATATGAATAATGATGATGAATATGAAGATGAGAAATATGTCTGAGGAAGACCAGTGCCCCTTTAGTAAATTACCTCCACCATTTGGACTAGACTGACGGAACAACATCTAAAATCCCAGAGAAATTGCTGTAGCACTCTTTAATTCAATGGCCTAGGTGACATGTAAGCACATAAATAGATATGTAAACTCCGCATTCTGTGTAGAGAGCTGTGATTTTCTACAAGAGAAGGATTTTTGTTATTCCTCCATTTGCCTTCTACATGTTTGAATATAATCTGAAACAAAATTTTAGTTAATTATCAAATCCTTTTTCTCGTCTTAAATAAGAAAGTATGCATAAACTCATACTATGCAAAATTACATTGTCAGTCTTTTGACTCAAAGCTGAACATTTATTTGCCAACATTTATATTTTCCAACCAAAACAGTGATTCTGAGAACTATTATCTGAGACGTATAGTATAATCCACCTCAGTTAAATATAAAATTAATTTGTGTTTGAGTTTTCATGTGTAATAACCCTGCAAAATTACTTTACAAGTTACCTACTTAACCAGACTTATCATAATAATACAGAAAATAATAACAGTTTAAAAAAAAAACACAACTGATTTTTCATATGTCTAGCTCTGATAGTATCATTTCACTGCGCTGCACTTTAGTTTACTTGCTCTAAAATGAGTTCTAAACTCCCTTGTAAAGTGCTCTGCAATCTTTAAAATTGTCCTGTAAGAGTACAGGATTATAAGGCATTATTATTGTTTTCCTAAACTGTTAAAAATCCTGCATTGACAAAATCGAGTCTTCTGTAAAGATTGGTGAGGGCAGTTAAGGAAAGATTCAGTTGATTCAGAATGCATAGAAGATCAAAACGAACTCCATAGTAAAGCCCTACAAAATCAATATGATACAATCATATTTAGCTTTTTGGTACAAAGCTGGCTTGTTGTGTGTTGTTTTTGTTTTTGAATTCAGGCTATCAATATGGTTAATACTTTATGAAAAGGTAAAATGGACAGAAAAAAAGCAGCAGTAATTATTGAATTATTGCGAGGTGACTGCGAGAGCAAACTGAATAACAGAAACAATAGCTGAATAGAGATGCAACACTCTTAGAAAAATGTTACTAAAGTTTTTGCCAACTCTCACCTTGTGTCCCTGGAGATGCATGGGGAATATGTTTGCTCTTACTCTGCTTAAGCTCTGATTTTTCAATTTAAACTGGATAGTTCAGAAGCCCAGTCTGTCAACAATCCTCCATTATTTGGATGATTTTCCTTTTCTTGCCACAGAGTGCCAGAAAGCACATTCATAAATCAAGACTACCTCTGAGCACAAGAAATCAAATAATTTAGAAGTTACCGTAGAAAGCAAAGATATTGCTGATGTTAAGGCACAAAAATGGGGAGTCAGGATGTAGATACGGGTGCTATTTATGGTTCAGTTCACAATCCATGAGCTCACAATCCATGAGCAATCCCTCAGGGCCTCAGTTTCCAGCTAAGCATCACAAGGGTAAAAATAATAGTAAATTTTACTGTGGCTTGGGGAGATCAAATTGCTGAATATTGATAGCAGCTATGAGGTAGAGTGATAAAGGAAACGGGGAAATGGGAAGAGGTGAATAAAAAGGTAGGAACAATCTATTAGCTACAGAGAACACTTCTGCAAAGGCTCCACTTCTGCATTCTTAACCTGTCCTTCATGCTTTGGTAAAGCCTCCAGAATGGAGTTCTGCATCTTAGCTTTAAAAGGCACCTTCTTAAAAAAGGAGAAATCAAATTTCCACTGAATTCCAGAATATTATCTATGCCTAATTTTACACTTCTTGAAAAATTCTATCTCAAATACTTCACTTTGTAAGGAGTGAATGGATTGACCTCATAGGTCTCCCTTGGCTACTTGAAGAAAAGTCCCAGTGAATTTCCTACTATATGTAAATTCAGTATATCTAGTGCATGCCACACGTGATGCAAGTTTGCATTGTGTTCACTTTTAAGATATGGAACTTTAAGGATTATAGATCTTAGTTTTGAACCAGTTCTCCACCTTGAGCGCTCAGCTTGAATTGCCATTGCTTTTTCTTTATTTTTCCCTTGAGGTTCCTGACTGACACACAGATGAAGAAGGCAACTCCAATTTCTTCAAATATGCATCCACCAGATAAAGAGCTTGGTCTCACAACTGCGTATTTTTGGAGCTCTGTCCTCACTAGTCTGTAAATGAAGGAGTGGTATAAAGAACCACGACACCATTGTTTCGTCAGTCTGCAGCAGAGTATTACCTGAAGTATTTTGTTAATTCCACCTGCCTGAGTGCAAAAAATAAAGACGAATACAGCCTAGAGATGAAGTCAAAAGACTTGGGGATTTCAGGAATTATTTTTCCACTGACAAACTCCTTGAGCAATGACCTTGAGCAAGTCATTTATTCTCTTTGTTCCAGACCCTCAAAGGTGCTTAGGCATATAATTTCCATTAATTTCTGTCACACTGGTGAGGATCTATGTGCCCCTGTCCTCCATGTGAAAAATGAGAGTCTGCTTCTGTACATCACAGAAGTCTTCTATGTATCTTGTCAAAATGTGTTCATTAATGTACTTAGTTATGCTGGTGATGGTAGTTCTGCCTAAGATAAAATAATTTAATTACCTAATTGCTACATAATACCACCAAGACCAAGAGACAGAAATTACTCAAAAGAACTGTAAGTAAAAAAAAAAAACCAAAAAGAAAAAGAGAAAGAAAAAACCTAAGAATTTTATAAGGAAAAAAATGCTTTTTTTTCAAATTTTGAAAATGTTTTTTATGTCACATGGTGGAGAAAATGCAGATGAAGTTCCTTGGGGTAAGTCATTCCAGAACTGCTCTCTCCAGAGACTACTACATCTTTCTGTGAAATATGTGATATTCACTGGTAAAGTCAGAGTGCCAGCCTCAACAGAATCCTTTTAATATAAATGCCCTCTTTTTCTCCCAGACATCAAGTAGGAGTTAAAAGGATAAATGATACACTGGTTTTGGTTTCCTTTTTTTTTGATTTTTTTTTTTAAAGAAGGAAATTTAAGATGGGACTTTTCAAAGAACACAGGAAAGTTGTGTGCTGAGACCTTATTGGAATTCAGTAATCAGATTTTTTACTCTCTTAAAGTGCCTGGGAGAAGTTCAGTTGTAGAAACTCTATTTTGAAGCGTTTGCTGATGCAGGATACACAGACTTAAGTTCCATGGTTAGGAGTTTAAGGATTGTATCTACATGGGCTGATAACTTTAACCAGCATGTGTTGACCTGAGAATTTTGCCATGCATAAAACCAACAGCAGTGCAATGAAGTAGATTTTTTTGGATGCAAAATAAGCTCTATTCCACTTCAAAGTGGGGGTTAATACTGAACACTGTTTCCCAAAGTCAAAAAAGGCAAGCTTAGCAGCATGTGTGCTGCTCATCTTTAACATGGATCAATAATGAATTTTGAACACTGCTTGGAAAGTATTCAGAAAGCAATTATATGATTGCAAATAGGTAGGAGATTTCTGCAGACAACATAGTATGACTGGTCTTTTTTCAATTTTTGTGAAAGAAAAAAACAATTGTACTATACCACTGTGAATTAAATACCACATATTTACTGAGGATTTAGCACATTTTTGGGCATCTACGAAAAACGAACTGAAAGAGCTAGAGTAAGCTAAGAAATAAGTCAGTTTAATAGCTTAGAATTTTCCTTAACACATTTACTGAAAGCATAAGAATGGATGCAGAGAGCAGTATTTGGACCATAGTTCCTCAGCCAGATTGGCATACTAATGACAGGAAATAACAGGGCTTTACAAACACAAACAACAACATTCCTTCTTAAATCATTACAAAATCCCATTCATTTCAACAGAATCACATTTCATTCTGAATTACTGTCACCCCTGAGTTTTCACTAGTGGACCTCATTGTCACACAGAACCTCATGTTTGAATCCAGCTTCCTTGTTCTCCCAGGTGCGTCTCAGAATAGAACCATAGAATCATTAAGGTTGGAAAAGACCTCTAAGATCATCAAGTCAACCATCAACCCAAAACTACCATGTCTACTAAACTATATCCTGAAGTGCCATATCTACACATTTTTTGAACAACTCCAGGGATGGTGACTCCACCACTTCCCCAGGCAGCCTGTTCCAATGCCTCGCCACTCCTTCAGTACTTTCCTATACTTGATGCTTAAGTCTCAATGTACCTTTTGACACATGCTGCAGCACTGCTTATCTCCTCAGTCACCCAAATTCTCTTGTTTTTAAAGTGCACTGCAGCTGCTGCCAGCTGTGCTGGGGGAGAGGAGAAGGGGACACATAAAAACTGTGCAAACTTAAATCTCACTCTGGATTTTGGACACAACTCAATTATCAAAATACATATCTATATTTCTGCTACCCAAATGCCATAGTATATAACTATTTTTTGCAGATTTTTAAAAACAACAAAATTTCTCTTTCATTTCTCTGTTATTGTGTTTCAACTATAGCAGCTTACAACACGTTATGTTTTCACTTTATATAACAAGAACTAGGCTAAAACAAGTCTTCTAACTCTTGACCCTGTTAGTAAAGTTACAGTTGCACTCATTTGGATTCTGCATCAGATTAATAAAGTCTATACATATTCTTAGATTTCACAGAAAGGGAACATCACAAATAACATTTGATTTTCTAGTCAAGCTGAAACTTTGCACAATATTGAAATCAAATATCTAGGAGGTGAAGTTCTTTCATGCTAATATTTCTTCTGTTATGACTATCACCACCACATATCCTTGAGTCTCAGTTGTATTAATCGGGTAGCATTTTGCCTCAAGTCTAGTTTTGTGTACTATTAATTGTACATGCCTTTTTTATCAAGATGGACTGGATAAAAAAAAAAACAAACAAAAAATAAACAAAAAACCTCATAATTTTTATCACAGGAAATGAGAAATACCGTAATGTTTATTTTATGAGCTTTTAAATTTGATTTATTCATTGAAATTCCCTTTTCTTCAAGTGAAGAAAGTGGGGTAGAAATCACACCTTAGGTAAGGAAAAGGTACTAGCTTGGTTGTTTAAGTATGTCTTAGACCCACATTCAGCTAAACTATCGATAACCAATAGAGTCTGCTTCTTCACTTCCCTTGCATCCAGCAGCCAAGAATTTTAAAACACTTCCAAATGCAAGCAAAGAAAATAAAAAGAAACATTTTTCCAATTCCCCAAAGCTTTCCCCTAAAGACTCCTACTTCCATATTGCTGCCAAAAGAATAATGTCCTCCATGTGAAATTCCTTTTACAATTTCTTGGCCTTACTACAGTTGTTACAGACTGCTACAGCTAACTAACTCAGCCCGTGTGGCACTAGAACAGTTTAAGCCCCTCTCTCTCACTCTATCATCTCTCTATCTCTTCCTCAAGTCCCGTGGGAATCTCATCAAAATGAAACTCCTGATGAACTAGACAATACGATGTATTCTGATTCTGAGCTTAAACTCCCACATGCCCAGGAGTAAGAAAAGCAGCAGCTCAAGAATTCTGGAGGTAACTAAGCAGTGAAAACACATTTACTGAAAATTAATTCCTGAGAAATATTCTTTACTTGCTTTACATGGTGAAGTGCTGCATATGTGATTAATTACTAGAAAGAGAGGGAAAAACAGACTGATACACAGAAATGGACACTAAACACATCACAGAAACTTGAAAATGCAGTAAAGAAAAGCTCTTTTTCCCACAAGCATGTAACTCACTATGCATTTCTGATGCAGTGCTGCAACTTTCATACATTTTCTTTCAGAATTGTTTGAAAAATCTGGAGCATGGATGAAGTCAAATAACAAATATTACCCCATAGCCTAGGCCATATTAAGTAACCTTGTAGCAAGTGTGGGTAGAGCCCTTCCCATATCTTCGTTCACAAAGCCTAGCCATGATGATGATTAAGTAACCTAACTTCAGGTATCATCATGTGATCAAAGTGAGAGGAGACTGTCCAGATACACGAAACAGGTTTCAGTGAACAAAGGCAAGATCATTTGTGTGCAAAATACGTTAAACTGACTGAGCAAATTATTTGTGTGCAAGACATCACAAAATTAATAAAACTAGTAGGAAGTGCCCCTGAAAAGATAATGGGAAATCACATCACACCACCAAAGATAAACATTTTAGATAGTCCAGTCTCCTCAAGCATACCTCCACCCCCACTCCCCCCATCCCATCCTTACAGGATAAAAACTTAAGATTATGGGTAGAATATGAAGTTTTTCCAACAGTACAGCTAAACTGCAGGAGATTCTTTCCCCCTTGTTTGAGAGGTCAGATAAGGATATTTCCCCTTGGGTTTGAGAACCCTTATCTGGCAGAAGCCAAATGATTAAGACACACATGTGATATTTTGGCATGCTTTAAGATTGTTATTAAGGTATTAACATCTAACACAGTTTTTAATTTGTACTGTTAAATTTTCAGGAGTCACTTAGTTTTGCAATAGTGTATCCTGTGTATTGCTTTTTAAATTGTAATAGCACATTCTTTCACTGTATCCATAACACCTGCAGTAGTGACGTATTGGACCTGTGAGTGGAGTTCAAATAAATTTCTCGTTTGAACCTTGCAATGAAGTCTCTCTGTCACAGAGACCATCATCTCATAATGCACAAATGCCTTTTCATTCATGATGAGACTACATTACTCTTATTTGTAAGCATAAATTTATTGCCTTAATTTAAAAATCTTTTTGAATGGGCTGGATTCTCTGGCTAATAAAAAGTCCAAAAAAGTTGTTTTCCTGAAACCATATTGAAAGTCGAGGGGAGAGAGGGAAGAAAACAAGAAGGAGAAAGATAACCTGAATTATACTTTTAGCTGTGTCTCTAGTTCTTTATGAAAACTTATGTTACAGTATTTTTTCTTCTGACATCCACCACTAGGAGTAAACATACTGAAGGTTAATTTAATATTTCTACTCTGCTTTTTCTTTCTGCTTTCTCTTTACAAGGCCATACCCTTTCATGTTTGTATTTAGTCATATACTATAACACTATGTTCTAGACTATGGCCTCCCTAGGAACAATAGTTCATCCTTAGAAGTTGTTGCCTGAGGTGCTTACTGTAGCTGAATTCTAAGACTCTTTATTTAAGTATTCTTCCTTGGTGTACTGCCAGTACACAATGAACAATAGTGTAGTTTGTCTTTCACTTTGCTTCATATGCCTACTATCTGTCTCATAACTAACAAGCTGAACTAAATCTGAAATAAAAAAGGAGCACAAGAAAACACTTCCAATTAAAAATGGATCAAGTCTATGCCCCTTGAGGGAATAGCCCAAAATATATGTCTGTGGGGGGAAAAAAAGAAAAAAGAAAAAAAAGTCAAATAAATAAAGCCTTATTTGAGCTGGAAGTAGGATTGTCTGGAACTAGGATTTACTCAACACAAACCAGAATTTAAATTACATGGGTCCTGTAGTGCAATCCAAAACCTCCTTGTTCAACATTATCTCCCTTGCTCTGACGGTGCCTTGAGGCATTGTTTCTTGATAAAAGTTTTGCCCTTGCATAGCACTCCTTTTCCACATATTTTCAAACCTTCTCCAATCTTAGAAGTGTAGCATCTACACACAATGCAATCTTAGGCAAAATTTTCGCAAAAGTGTAGACAAGGTTACTCTTATTCTAGGTCTGTTAAAGGAAGAGATGGCGTTCAGAAGATATGTCTAAACTGATGTATAATGTTCTGACTTTTATGCAGTAGCTGGAATATTAACATGCCGTGTAGTTCATCAGAATTCATACCTACACCTATGTGGGAAGGATTTGAATATGTTATCTCCTATCTATTGAGACATGGAGACTTGTTGTAATGGAGCTCTTCTAATCTATTCAACAAAAACATTTCCAACTAAAAAAAATTTATGTCAAAGAAAGAGCTTAAGAGTAATCCTATATCTCTATGATTAGATAACTCTTTTTGAGAGACTTAGTAATCCATATTTCTTTTAACGCTGACATTTTTATATGAAATGCACAGCCAGGTCTTGAAATCCTTTTTATGATTTAGGACCTATTGAAGCACATGCAACAGAAATTGCAGTGCTGATATAAAACTAGTAGGAGGAAGCATTTCCTACTGTTTAAATTCATGAGCTAGGTCTATGGAAGTCTTTTTGTTAATGCTTCCTACTGTTACACATAATGCACAGAAAAACAGTAGGCATTAGTCTAACAAAGCTATTGTGAAATATTGCAAATGACTAAATAGAAACAGGTATAGATCTTCCCTCATAATGACATTACACCAAGTTCTCAATTGCTTTGTTCCTTTGCGTGACCTTCTTCAATTCAGTGGAGCTGTCCAGTTCTAAATATAGGGAAAGGCTTGAGTATAGTAGCGCTGCCCTACAGAAGTGCAGCTACTCTAGCTGAATACCAAAGCGTTTGCAAGGAATGAGAGTCAGAGAATTAAAGGTTACTTAGTTCTTATAAAGAGAGGAAAATAGAATAAAACTCTTTTATTTTTACTGACTTTTTTTCTCCCCCTCAATTATGATTGCATTTTTAAAGTTTATTGATACCCTTAGAATACACCCAAGTCCTGCTTGATTGTGAGATATTAAAAATGTATGGAACTAACTTGTAGAAATCTCTTAATTAAAATAAGTTTCTGTCAGATTAGTACAAACATAAGTCAGAATGCCCTTCCAGTTATGAAGTTTTAATCAACAGTGACAGCAAATGCCCATACACAGGAATAAAAGAACACAAAACAGATGTGTGGACAACTAAGTCCTTGTCTTGAGCATGATTACAGGACTGGGTGGGAGGGGCTGACTGCTAAGACAACACTGAAAATGCAAATATGCTTAAGGAAAAATGCCACTAAAATGTCAAGAAGACTAGCTCAGACATGCCACTGTCACTATCTCCTGCTTCTAATGATGCCTGGATACTTCTCATGTACAAAATATTTTACAAAAAAAAGTTGCAAAGACTTCCAATTATAAATCTTTCAGAATTAAACTGTTTTCACCTCTTTTGTTTCTTCTTTCTCTACTCCTTGTAATTTACACAGATTTAGCATTTTAATGGCCTAGGTAATGTATTGCCTTTAAAATAAAGATATAGATGGATCCTGTGAAGAGCTG
This sequence comes from Apaloderma vittatum, assembly GCF_000703405.1. Taxonomy (NCBI): domain Eukaryota; kingdom Metazoa; phylum Chordata; class Aves; order Trogoniformes; family Trogonidae; genus Apaloderma; species Apaloderma vittatum. The sequence continues at coordinate 13,104 of NW_009697305.1, read as the reverse complement.
AATGGCCTTGACTCCTCTTGACAGCAAACACTTCATTGCAGAGTGACCAGAGGTGTTACAGTTCAAGAATAAGCTACAAACCCAGCATTTTATTTATAGCAAGGAATATAAAGTATATAAGAAAGGGAAGAAGATAACAAAGACCACATGGAAAGAATACATGGAAAAAATGTCAGTTTCTTATGAATACATATGTCAAGACCATGAATATGGCTAGAGCTGAATGAAAAAATATTCCCCATTGATACCATTGGTATAGATTGCATATTCAGGATTAAATTTATGTTCAAAGATTTAGACAGAAAATTTAACGTAACTCAAAGGGACTTACTGAGCTTTCATGGAAGGTAAAGGAAGGCTGATGACTCATTTTCTCAAGTGACTTCTTACTAATCCTTGGTGGTATTTTAATAACTTATTCCTTGACACTCTTGTTACGATCTTTGTCCAACGCTGAGACTAATCTCCAAGTTATTCAACAGATTTTTGTTTCTGTCAAATTAAAAAATGCAACAAAACATGATTCTGTGATTGATGTTAAAAACCCATCAAGGAAGATGCTATCTTCACTGCAAATGAGTAGCATTTTACTTTGTGAATAGATTCATGAAAAAAATCGGTATTGAAAAGTAAAATAAGACTGATGTTTTGGGGTTATATTTTGCATTGGACATCAGGCTTAAATTTGGGAGTATATAAAATATAAGGCTAAAATTTTTACTCCAGTCTGATTTTTGATGGAAAATGAGTTTTCAACTTAAGTAAATTTTTGAGGGAATTTTTAATATTCATATTCCTTCTTTCTTCCCTGTAGTTCTTACTATCCTTTATGGTTGACAAAAGTGATGCAAATCCCTACACTCATCTCAGCGCTCACTAGGAGGGGAGTTTGCTAGCAATCTCAATCCAAATGGGAAGCTGATGCCTGCAGGAGAATACGAGATATATGATCTACAACACTGCAGTAGTCTGATACGAAATAGAATCACGGAATCACAGAATCGTAGAATGGTTTGAGTAGTAAAGGACCCTAAAGACCACCTAGTTCCAATCCCCCTGCCATGGGAAGGGACGCATCCCACTAGAATATGTTGCTCAAGGCCTGACCTTGAACACTTCCAGAGAAGGGGCATCCACAATTTCTTTGGGCAACTTGGTCCACTGTCTCACCACCATCACAGAAAAGAATGCCTTCCTTATACATAAACTAAATTTACTCTCTTTACCCTTTGTCCAATCACTACATTCCATGATAGTCTTTCCTCATCTTTCCTGTAGGCCCCCTTCAGGTACTGGAAGACCTCTATAAGGTCTCCCTGGAGTCTTGTCTTTTCCAGACTGAACAGCCCCAGTTCTCTCAGCCTGTCCTTGTAGGAGAGGTGCTTCAGCCCTCTGATCACCTTTGTGGCCCTCCTCTGGACCTGTCAAGGTTTTATGTGCATGTGTTATATAGTTTTGTTTGTTTTCCCAAAGCAAGTGTCCTCAACTTAGTTTGTATCACCTTGGTCAAGTTCATCAGTAGGCAAAAAATATTTCCTCCTCCATTTCAGGAATCACCTACAACATAGGAAACTTTGAGCCTACACTGTACCCAAACTAAGCTCACTTTTGTAACCAATGTTCTAGAGATTTTTGGACCATTTTTCTGCAATTATGCATCTTCTGTTCCATAGATAATGTCGTTGTATGTATCTGCACCACGGTCCAGGTAGCCCAGTCAGGAATGGAGGTATGTATTCACTTTTACTCACCACAGTGGATTTGCAGTCCACATCAGAGACTAGTATTTTGCACTTTTTAAGAAGTACATACTACTCCAGCCATAGTGAAGAGAAAGATCCCAGTCTTAGTATTTGTGTATGGCTGCACCTAGGAATGATTCCTTTTGTTACCAAAGGGAGGAAGACAGATGATGTCTAGGCTTTCAGTGTGTAGGTGATAACAATATTGTCTGTAAACAGACCTGTCACAAAGATCTCAGTTTGAATTTATTTCCATATGAATATGTTATTCAATATACTTAGCAAATCTAAAATATTGTAACAATGTAATTGCCCTAAGTTTGGAACATTTTTTTCCTTTTTCTCATCTGTACAGCTGTAATTACAGGATATTGCTCTGGTGGAGAAATTTTGGCAACAGTGCCAAGATAGATCAATAGTATATCAAGCTCACTGTGGTGCAAACACTAATTGAAAGTGTGAACATGTTTCTTGCAAATGCTTCTTACAAGTAATCTTGGAAGTCAGACAAAAAGTTGACATCTGAGATATCAGATGACAACTAACTATGCTAGATTATGAAATACTTGCTAATACATGTAATTTTCATGGGGGGGAAATAATTAATTAATTGTCGGGAAGTATATTATCACAAAGGCAAAATCTGTTGCTTTATGAAGACATGGTAACTTGCAGCATAATCTCAGCTGTCATGGAAACCTCTAGGAAATTAAAGACTTAGCTCTTGCCAGGAAACACTGCAAGCACTGTAACATCAAACTTGATAGATGTGTCTCTAATGTCAAGTGAAAAAGGACCTGAGATATGTCCCCATCACAGGGGTCAAGTGACATGTGTTTGACTCATGTCCACACTGTTCAGGCCTTCTCCTTTCTACTTTTCAAAATTCTGGAGGATTATGGACAGTGGAGGAAGCCAAGTGTCATGAATAAAAGCTTTTGTTAGACAGGCCCAGTTTAACAGCAATTTAGTCAGATCACAAAAATGAGCACTTTATCAGTGGCCAGTTTAACAGAATGATTCAATGGAACTGGTTACAATCAAAATAGCAACATAAAGATTAAAACATGGCAAGGATCATTCAAAACTTACAGCAGGGTTACACACACGGAGAGAGTTTAAATCAAATCACACACAAGGACAAGCAGACTAACAAATAATTCTGGATGAAATTATGTGCATGCACACACACAGACAGACAAGCAACACATACAGGAGTTGACCTATGATCAAAATTTCTCTTTTAGTGAGTTTTCTTAATTACTCAGTTTTTACGTACCAGCATTCATCAATGGACAGCTGATAAATCTCGCAAAATCAGTCAGGTCTTTGAATCCTCGCAAAAGCATCAGCGGACAATCTTTCAGTCTACCCTGAGAGGTGTCCCAACTCAGGGGAGGTGCTGGGTCACACAGTCCACCGCTCAGAGGGTCTCCCTTTTGGATGACTGTTTCTAGGATCTCGAGAGGACTGGCTTTGGTCGTTTATGCTTAGTCACTCTGATGTAACATCACTTGAGACAGCACAATGGGAGTTTCTGCCAAGGCATTCAAGGCTTATCTTGATGTTCCATTCAGGCCCTAGATGGCCCAGATGGCCAGGAGGTGCTTAACACTCAAATTGTTGTACTTGCCACCAAGATAACAGTATCTACCATCAAGTTAATAGCACATTGGGACTTATCCAGAGTGACCTTGGGGCAACTGCACCACCACACCAATACAGGTCCATATTTTGCATATTAGATCTGGAATAAACTGTCTTCAGAGTGATGCCTTCAAAGTAGAGAAAAAAGAAACCTGGCAGCTAGTGAGATACAAGGTGATTGATGGAACAGCCCCAAGTGAGAGTAAATTTAAATGTTACAGGTAGCTAGCTCAAACAGAGACAGAGGATAAGCTGTGTAGCACTGTGGATGATGAGGGGCTCATTGCAAGCTCAGTTTCCCATGATTTTTTTAGATATATTATATTCTTTTGCAAAGTACAAGCACAAACGTTGTGTATCCCACAGAAGTCAAGCCTTAACAACACATTTAATGTATATGAATCTGACTGCAGAAGCAAAAAGGCCTTGAAGGATTTTATCAGACATGATACTGGAAAAAGTGAGCATGGAGAGGGCTTTTGCAGATTCTTATATAATAAGGAACATGTTCTATTTTGTAGGCTACAAGTAAGCTTTAGTATTTTGCCTGTAAATTGCTGATCTCAGTAACCAAAAGTACAAATTCTTACCTAAGTTATTTTTAATTTGGACAACATAAAAAGTTAAGGATAGAAACAAAATGGAGGAATGAGGAAGCAAGGTGTTACCAGCCAATATTTTTAGCATATGCTATATTCTGCAGAGCATTTTAATAGAAATGTTATTCTATTTCCGACAAGCTGTAACTCCCAGACCTCTCTTCCAGCGGTCTGCAGTTTCTATAAGCTTAGCACATAGGAAAGTACTTGATGATACAAGGACGAGCCTCTTCCACCTGTATGTTCTTTTTTACAGAGGAAAGCTCTTATCTATTATTTAGCTTGGCTCTTGATTAGTCTGCAGGAACAGGATTATATTTTATTTATAAATTTTCTGTCTTAAAATAAGAGAGGTTAGCAGGAAATGATTCAAATAGAGTTATGATTAAGCAAAATGATATAAAGTGCTATAAACAACATTCAGCATTCAAAAGAGTAATTGACGACAAGGATGTGCCAGCTAAATATATTTTTCAGGATTTTTCATAGTAGTACATCAGAGTGCTGGGGAACTACCTTTCTCTGATTGAACTGCATAAAAGTAATCAATACATCTGTCTTGATGTACTTTCCTCATACTGCTATGCATGGATTGTGACTTCATGTGACTCTGTTGGGTATTAACCCTTAATTTCTCCCTTAATCCTTTTGTAATGGTCATATATCATTTAAGAACTAAAATATTTTATATTTTAAGTGTTCTCAGTTTATGAAATTATTGTTTAAGCATTGTGAGAGAGGCACATAGTTCTAGGAGGAAGAGCAAAAGGTAGATTTCAGTGAAAGAAACTTTTTTTTTAATGAATAGAAGGATGGAATATAGAAATGAAAAATCTTAGTCTGAATATTTGAAAAGGACAAGAAGAAAAGAGTAAAATAAGTCTTGGAGTATAGTGTAGCAGATATTGATCAGAAATGTCAAGCTTTGGGAATCTAAGCACTGAATTAAAGTAAACCGATACTTGACCAAGATCTCCAAACTGCATTGTGGAAAACAGGCTTTCACCAGACATGACTATAGTATTCACTGGAGAACAGTAACGGGGTTGTTTGGTTTTTTATTACTTTATGTTTTGGGGTGTTTTTTTTTTTCAATTGACTGTTTGAATTGATTCTTTGAAATGAATATTGCTTTGAATAATCAAATCACTGTAAGCAACTGTGTTTTCTGCTTGAAGGCAGCCCTGTTTCCCCAGTGGAAACATTGGATCCAGCGCAGAGATAGTAACAGAGGTCCGGAAGCTTCACAGCTTGAGTTATGCAGGATTTATTATCTCAGGCTTAAATATTCGCATTTATACTTTTCTACTGACTGTCACTCTTTAGCGTTGTCTAGCTCTGTTCCTTTTAGTTCTGAAAAAAAAGTTGTTATATAGAATTTCATTTTGTGGTGCTAATGTTTCTATTTTCAATGGACTAAACATTGGGATTCTGAAGTAACTGCTCTTTCAGTCATCGTGCAGACGACACGTTCACTACCGTAGCAGAGTTTAGCAATCTTCATTGCCCTGAGTTACAACCCAGGTCTTTTTTACTGACAATGGGCTGTTGAAGCAACGTTAAACAGCCATGATATTATGTCTGTAATTCCAGGCACTTATGTGAGGCAATGCTTAAGCTAGAGTTGAAATGCACTCAAGGCAAATGGGAAAAATTAAGAAATACAGTCTAATATTCAGCCAGGCATTGTTTAAAAATGTGTCTAACCAGTTCCCAAATGTTTACTGATAAGAATGAATCTTCATCATACAGTAAGTGAAATTTTGGTTTGGTTATATTTGTCTCTGAAGTCACTGCAATGACTTCAATGTTAGTGTAATTGAACAAAAAATATGGACAACTGCTTATCTATGCACGTATTTATATGTGCAAAGATTAGGTGCCACACAAAAAAATAAGCATCCTTTCTGAACCAATAAACTATATAATCTGTGCTGAATTCAAACAGGAATGTAAGAAGAAAAAGTTTATTCAAAACACAGATTTTCAAAAATACAGGAATACAGATTGGCATGCAATTAAATAAATTGTATTAAATTACAGTTTTCACTGTTAAAATTGGAAAAATGAAATTGCTAAAAAATGAATTTCGATTTATTTTTATTTCAATTAAGCACATTTAACAAAATACCTGTATTTTTCTGTCATGATAAGTAGTAAGTTCAGCAACAGGTCACCGCGTTTTGCACATCTTTGTGACTAAGTGAATATCATGTTCAGACCAGAGACATGAAAAGTTTCCTATATTGGTACCCTCAAACATAAAAATATATGACTACAATTGCTAAGAAAATTCAGCAAGAAAATAAAATGACACTAAAGTGATCTTCTGCCTCTTGAAACATGTTTGACGAGTTCAGAACTACATTATTTTCTTCTAGGGGATTATGTTTCCTCATTCAAGACTGTGACCTTCAAGTATCATTTTGTATTTCCTGAGCAAGATTTTTCTTTTTAATTTTGTTATTTTAATATGAAATTATTTGCTTATATGTATACACACATACATATATTCCCCCAGTCAGGACATATTTGCATTTGTGAAATTGCAAGTTTTCTCAGAATTGGGGACTTGACATTAACAGGGTGGTCTATTAACTTCCATGTCTATTATGCAGTCTTGTTTGAGCCCTCTTCCTCTGTAATTTGTATCCACAGCATTAACTATAGTGCCAGTAATGCGATAGAAAGTGGCAAGCACACTTGAAGCTTGTGCAGAATTCATTCTTTAAAGACGATAAGAGCCTCCAAGGGAATAATTGCATCACTACAAGGAGTGCAAATTGTTTGGCATCTGGTCTTTCTGTTGTCCTTTGCTTTCTTGTCACTGGTTGACATCAGTACACATTAAGAGCTAAACTGATCAGCTGCAGAGCTAAGAGTTTCAGAGTTATTCATTTTCTTCCTAAAGATATTAATAGCAAAAATAGCTCAATGGCTCATAGAGTACTAATGGGATATAGAGTGTTTGCACTTAAGTACTCTATGTATATTCTAGTCTAGGTTTTAGGAATATGTTTAGAATATTTCTTCATGCAATTTCTGATATTTCAGTGAACGTTTATTTCAGAAGCAACTATGTTGAAATAGTTTGTGCTTAAGAAGAACAAACTATAAACTTTTAAATGTATTTGGGAAATGCAAAGCAACTGCTTAGTAGAAAATATTAAGCTTATGAAATAAAATCACAGAAAGCAAAATTAAAGAAAAAAAGTAGAGAAGAGTGGAGAGCAATTGTTTCACACCAACAGACTTCTACCAAGACATAAATCTCACTGAAAGTAAATACTTTTAAGCACTGAAGTAATGCAACAAGACAGAAACTGAAATTTAAGTGAAAGATGATATGAAATATACAATCCTTGCCAATTTTTCCATTGTGTGCCATATGAGGATGCTTATGATGTGCATCCTCCAATGCATGCATCAATTCTGTAAACATGAAGGAAGTGTTACGCTACAATGTGAGGTGAATGTATAATAAGTCACTGTACTAGCAGAAGTAAAGGCCCAGTGGAGTGCTGTTTTTTTACCCAAACTTACAGACAGGGCTGAGGAACAGAAATCTTAAATGTTCCCCTTCCTGTAAGCACCTGTTAATGGCATTTCTATGCAGAAGAAAAGGAAATTGTATTGGGGTTTCAGCAACAAGTGTATTTCTGACAAGACATACGGTTTTATTGCAGCCATAACCATAATTTAAGGTAGCAAATCAGAAAGTATTTCCAGCAAATAATACACCAGCAACTTCAGGGTAGCATAAGTATTAAAAGAAGAAATATTTTGTCAGTTGAATTGTGCATTTGAATACTTAAGGTTGTAGTTTCCCAATATATGGAGTCTGAATAAATACCAAGTAGCCTTGCTTCATTGCTCACTTAGACTCCTCACCATGAGACATCAGCATCCTAAATTTCTATTAAATAGTAACTTTTGTAGATTATCTGTCTGCATTCAAATCCATAACAACTAAAACCAAGTCCAAACATGGATAGACTGTATGTTGCTAGATATTCATCAGTTTAAATGATAAATGTTCTGATCATTACAATATTTATCACTCTGTACTGATAAATTGCAACTAATATCTGTTGCCATTCCTTTTTAAGTAATTGCTGTGTAACAGATTACACAGAATTGGCAATAAGGAAAGAAAGGTTAAAGAAAACGGGTAAATGTAGTGAAACCAAAAGTAGTAGGAATATTTTCAGGAATTAATAACCAGTCCTCAATGACTGGTAACTAAAGCAAACTCAACCAACAAAGCCTTACACCAAATACTAAGCTACTATTTCTTAAGAGACAGCAAGACAGTGCTTGTCTCTGTAACAGTACAGTACAGGATATAAGTGATCGGTTCTACACACCAAAGTCTGAAGAAGTGAAACCAACACAAGCAGCTGTTTGCATTTCAGACCTTTACGTGCTTTAAAAATAATTTTCAAAAGGCTGACAGGTGTGAGCAGCTCCATTCTGGACCCCCCAGTACAAGATAGACATGAGCGTATGTCACAGGTTACAGCTGAGATGCTCTCTAAACCCTATCCCTCCCCAAAGGGGAAGGGAAAAAGGCAGAAAGACTCACAAATTGAAAAAGAACTAAATACTTTTAATAAACAATAGTACTAAAAAGGAATTACTGAAAATAATGAAGTACATACAAACATATATATAAAACTGGTATCAAACCCACCTCTGCCCTCTCAATAGCAATCACCTCCGATGCTGCAGATCAGACACCACGAGGCAAGCTGCTGGCTCAGCACCAGAGGGGAACTGGGATGGATACAGGAGCTGGATTCGGGAACTTAGGATCAGGATCAAAGGCAGGAGAAGAGAGTGAGTCCTCCTCGGATGCCAACCACTGAGGTACAGGAAGAGCAAGAGAGCTTAACGCTCACCTTTACACCGAATGTGACATATATGGAAGGGAATGTGTTTGTTGATCACCCCTGTCTGTTAGCCCCCGAGATGCAATCTTTTACTTCCTTGCAACCCCTTTTAATTTCCGGCATCCCCAGCGTGGCACACAAGAGCCAGCAGTGGCCTTGGTCAATATAGGAGTAAGTATAAACAAGAGCCTTTCTGCATACCAGTCCCTGGTAGTAACTGTAAACATCAGGTGTTATCAATTCTAGTAGTGAACACTGCAAAATTGTGCTGTTAACTTCAGAAAGAGCAGCCTCTTAGAAGAGACTAAGCTGAAAAGTAAAATTGCTGAATCGAATTAGTTTTGATTAGTTCAAACCAGGACAACACTCTGCAGGGAGGCCAATGAAGCACCACAAAGATGATGAAAGACTGGAGCATCTTTCCTATGAGGAAAGGCTGAGAAAGCTGAGAGTGGTTCTCCTGGAGAACATACAGAGGGGCATCTAATCAATGTGTACACGTATCTGAAGGGATGATTTAAAGAAGATGGATCCAGGCTCTTTCCAGTGGTGTCCAGAGGTAATGGGCACACAATAAAACACAGGAGGCTCCCTATGAACATCAGGAAACATTTCTTTGCTGTGATGGTGACTGAGCAGTGGCACAAATTTCCCAGAGAACTTGTGGAGTCTCCATCCTTGGGGATATTCAAAAGGCGTCTGGATGTGGTACTGAGCAACTGGCTCCAGGTATCCCTGCATGAACAACAGACTTGGAACAGATGACCTCAGAGGTCCCTTCCAACCTCAAACTACTCTATGAGTCTGTGAAAATAAAAAAGATAAATGGTAGTCTACTCAATTTTAACCTTCTAAGAACCAAAAGCAAGTTTGTCCTGAGGGGGAATCACTACCCAGAAAAACTCTGGCCCAGGCTTAAGACTTCACAGTTTCAGTGTTAACTTCATTAGACATTAAAACCAGGTTTTCAACCGAAGCATCCTAATCTACTGATATTGTATAAATTATTCTGGATATAACCACACATGAATCCCAAGCTGGCAGAAACAAGTAAGTTCCCATAAAAAAATATATACTGGAGTGCTTAACCCATGGTAAATAAACCTGCTTTTTAATATGCCCAATGTTAACAAGGTACTTTGTATTTGCATGGTTCACAGTATGCTTTTTTTCAGCAAATATGCATGTAGTGTTTAGAAGACATGGTTTTTTTCAAAAGGTCTTGTCTGAAGACATTTATTTTGAATTAAGAGTTACACAATGTAAGCTACTCTGTATGCAGAGTATTACATTTTTGGTATTTTTTTCTACCACAGGAATGACACCCCATCAGTTAGTCAAAGGAATTTATTTTCAATATGACACAGTTTCTTATATAGCAGGGTAATATTTTCTTTTTTTTTTTTTCCTCATGTCTTAAGTAATGAATGTAAGGCCCAGGAAAGTGATTGTCCCTCTGTACTCAGCACTGGTGAGGTTATATCTTGAATCCTGTGTTCAGTTTTGAGCCCCTCACTACAAGAAAGACACTGAGGTGCTGGAGCGGGTCCAAAGAAGGGTAATAAATCTGGTAGATAGGTCTGGAGAACAAATGGTATGAGGAACAGCTGAGGGAACTGGAGTTCTTCAGCCTAAAGAAAAGGAGGCTGAGGGGAGACCTTCTTGCTCTCTACAACTACTTGAAAGATGGTTGTAATGAAGTGGGTATTGGTCTCTTCTCCAAAGTAACAAGCAACAAGAGAGGAGGAAATGGCCTCAGCTGCACCAGAGGAGATTTAGACTGAACATAAAGAAATAAATCTTCAAGGAAATGGTTGCCAGGTATTAGAACAGGCTGCCCAGGGAGGTGGTTGAGTCACCATCCCTGGTGGTATTTAAAAGATGTATAAATGTGTTTCTTAAAGACCTGGTTTAGTGGTGGGCTTGGCATCACAAAGTTAGTGGTTGGACTTGATGTTTTTAAAGGTCTTTTCCAACCTAAATAATTCTATGATGCTATAATTTGCTTTTAAGGAAGTGTGAAACTTCTGAAAGTAAAGAGAGACATTTCCTGGATATTTTGTATGTTTTTGCAGAAAAGCTTTAAATGTTTTATAATTGCACTTTAAATAAAAGTGTGATAGCAATTTCTAACTCATAATGGATAATTCATGAACTGTGAATAAATACACATCTTACTGTAGAATTTTAAAGTTCAAAATATGCAATTATTTTTTTTTCTATGTCTTAGTTTCTCACAGATTTAGGAAAAAAAAGCATTTGTGTTTAGGAAGAGGTTCACTGGGACTATATGCAGTGAAAAATAAAACGAAAAATTGCAAAGATATCTTAAAAAGTTCATTTTATGAAGTTCAGCTCTACAGAATCATAATCAAAGTCTGTAAGTACAATGTTGAATAAAGAACATGAAAAATCTTTTCATTAGTAAACAGATGCAATCCTTATTTAAGCACTACTTGGCAATGGACTATTTTTCAAGGGTTCAGGTCACTGAATTCAGTAACAAAACATTGCAGTTCATTATAAATGCAAGTCCAATGTTTAAGCTTCTAAGTGTCCTTGGGGTGAAAAATAGAAAAATATGTTTAAAAATAAGCTCTGAGTCTTTATAAAGTTAGCCTAGTCATATCTATTCAAGGTGATCTGCATCTGAATATTATTTCATCAGTGCTGACACGCTGCCCGGTAACACAAAACATTAGACTGAAAAATTGGACAGTTTTCTAAACTATAAAGAATCTCTAGCCGACTTCACCTCTCATGCACTCTGCCTGAAACTGTTACAGGTTATTCAACTGGGAAACATGTTGAAAGTCACCCTCTGATGAAAATGTTGCTCTTATCATATTGGCACCAAACATTCAGTTCCTAGCTATTATAAAGCTCACTTGCTACTTTTGGCAAATACAAGGGATTAAGGATAAAATATTATTCATAAGAACACTGATAATTTCTCTTTTTTAAAATGTAGTTTGACTGTTTTTCTATTTCTGTTACTAAAATGACACAAACTGATTTAGCCTTCTCCAGTCCTCTAAAGTTCTAGCTGAACTTTATTCATTGAGATGAATGAAATTTATTCATTGAGAGATATGCTTATATTTTGTTTTACTACAAAAGCCTATTCTTTTTGGACGTTTGAGAACCGCATTTAGTAAGGAACATGTATAAAACATCATTTGAAAACTCATATTATAACCCAATATCTAATTCTGAATGTTGTTTTTAATAACCTAAGAGAAAGAAGACTCCAAATTTTTCATTTCACATAGCATACATACATATACACATATGAAATACATATATGTTTTTACATATATATGTATGTATGTATTTCTATAAATACACATAAATACTTCTTTGCAATTAACCTCATGGCTGCAAAAAAAATAATTACATAATAATATAACTTCTAGATTTTTATGTTGATTTTCATTGGTTTTGACCTTGTGCAGTCAGTTATAAACTTACAGAATCACAACTGTACTGTTAATACAAGGAACTCACCAAATGTGATCACAGTGAAGTGGCAATTTCATGGCATACATATACTGAAAAATAAGGGCCATAAACCAACAATCATTACAGAAAAATAATATGTCGGGAAAGTTATTTTATGGATTTATCACAAAGTCCATAAATGCAGAAGAGCCATAGCAAACTCTGGAGAAGGATGTATTTTATTCATTGATCTTTACCATCAAATAGATTTTAATTTATGATTGCCTGTGTAAAAAAAAAATAAAAATTAAAATTTAAAAAATAGTTTTCCTAAATCATCTGATCTGAGTTGTTTGTTTTGGTTTTTTTATGATTGCTGTTTTTGGGTTTTTTTACGTTATAAGCACATTTGTGATAAATAAAATATATTGCAATACCCTGAAAAACACTATTTTTATCATAATCAGTGTTTAGGACCCTGAGACTTCTAAGTACAAGACAGCAGCAAAATTATTTCATGAAATCTAAAATAGCATTGAGCATTTTCATCTCATGTTTTTAATTTGATCTCAACTTTATTATAGCTTCATTATCTGTACACATGCAAGTAAATATAAGTGCTCCTCTGAATCTCAGATAATGTGTTCATATTTCATGCAAAGCAGTATTTCCCCACTGAACTGCTCCTGTATTAAAAACACGTAAGTTGAATAACCCATCCAGGCTTCTAGTATTATAAGCTAAATATCATTCACAGAGTGGGTTGAAAGTAGCCCTAAAGAG
>NW_009697304.1:47244-131295 GCF_000703405.1 Apaloderma vittatum | reverse complement strand
AAGCTTCAGCCCCCCCAAGAGCTGCCGACCCCCCTCAGAGCCCAGCCTGGCCCCTGCATCCTGCAAGGGCTGCAGCCGAAACCTCCATCGGCCTCCCAGGAGGTGGGAGCACCTCACGCTGCCTGTTTTTAAGTTGGCTTTACGTGCTGTCACCTGCTAGGTTGGTTTCGTACAGGCCACTTCATCAGAAAAGAAGCTGTATTAAATTAATTTAAAAGCTATGTGAGGCTGAAGTGTATCTCATGAAGGAAAATAACAAGCAGATACGGATAAATAAACCCACATTTGCTGTAAGTAGAAAAAAACACCCCACCTGTCAGGCCGTGGAATGATTTGTGCTGTGCACGGGGGAAACAGTTAAAGTTTAAAGCAGGAATTTGTACTTCTAATGCCCTGCTCTTGGCTGGTATAAAACGAGCATGGTGACGTTTGCAAGCCCAGCTGGTTTATGTCTAGGAGCTCAAGTGGCCAGACTTGGTGTCGGGGAAGTCTTCAGGGCTGCAGACTGCAAGATTTCTCACGTTCCCAGTGATGACAGATCTTGCAGGTGAGGTGAAATCAGTTGCTGCTTTCCCTCCCTGCCACTTGCCATCCACTTTCCTGCCCTCTTGATGCCTAACACCTTTCCATCCCTTGCCCCGTATCCTCCTCCAGAACTCCTGGGTTTTTTGTCAAGTAGTTGTTTCCTCTCGAGAGGAGGCTCCAGGCTCACCCTCGCTTTTTGGCATTGCACACAGACGCGAACACGGCACCTGCAGCTGGTGCTATAGCCTTTAACACCACATAACTCAAAACCGTCAGCGGGCTGAGCGCCGTGCAGCAGGAAGGTGGCAAGTCCGTGGAGGACTTCACTGAAGGAAAGAAAATACCTTTTGACCTCAAAATGGTGGCTGAAGCAGATGCTGGGAGTATCTGGCCCATCATGGATCTTTAATCCAGAAATGTCAAAAGGCCACTCAGAAATATCCCTACTTTGTAGAGGGAGAAAATAATACTTTATCAAAGAAGGAACAGGGATGTGCCCTTGATTCGATTGGGAAAGGATCCCACTCCACAACATGTTCTTCACAAGAAAGAGGCAGTGGCTCCCTCAAGTTGTTTATTCATCCGCCTATCCAGCTATCATAAAAGGTTACCTGGATAGTTTTATTTCAGTTCATAAGTAACTTATTCTGTCTTAGCTTAAAATGGTTCTTATCGGTCTTATTTGAACTAAAATATTCTACTCCCAAAATAACCGAAGTGGTTGAATGGCCTTTTGCACAGGTGCATCTGTATCAGGCTAAACTGTGTTTGGCCAAGTGCTCCTTTACTTGCCGACATCCCTTTCTCTATCTGCTCCCTCATACGCACCAGCCTGAAATGCTTAATGCTTAGCAAGGTGCAGAAACCACAGAGCCTGTGATAAACCAGAATGCGAGGTGTGGAAGAAACACTTGAGGGGACATTACAAAGGCAGTAGGCACCAGCTTACGAGGTTTAATTACGAAACGCATTGGGAAGCACCACCTCTCAATGCAGAATAAGTACCATTTCCCAAATTCTTTTCACTTGCGCTTCCTAGTGAAAAATACTTGTCTCTGTAAATTCTGGCGTGCTACCACACACCGGGATACAGCCCCCGGTTGTGCTGATTTGGAGCACGCTACGCCCTTTGCGTGGCCGTTGCACTCGGATTTCCACTGGGGGACAACAACGCCATCAAAACGGGTTCATAGTTTCAACAGCTTTAACTCACAATCTTGCGACACGAAAGGTCGGGTTTTGGAAACAGGATTAGACAGCCCGGTAATAATGGTGAGGTAAGATTACTCAGGTGACACCCGCCCTTTCCGGGCAAGGGTCCCTTTCTGCTCTGAAGCAAACACGCCCGTCGCTTTATCCACAGGCTGGCAGGACCACCTGCTGCCAGCAAAGCTCCTGCTTTAGAGTGTCATTCAGCTGAAGGCACGACTTTTGCTATCGCCTCTCTCGAGTGCGATTTCTCTCTCTTTGCTGTGTTTTCCCACAGCGGCACATGGGGTGTATGTCACCTGTTCAGGATCATTTCATCCGGAGCCAGATGCACATGTAACAGTTTGCTTCCTGACATGATTCCAGATGGTTGTATTGAGATTTTAAACACTTAAAGTGTACTTTGCATCTTGGCCAGCAATTCAGAGATACCGAGTGGTAAACAGTTTCCCAGAAGTAACCAGGCAATGAAACAAAGTCCTTTTTTCAGATGTAACCATAAAAGCTCATAAACATTTGGCCCTCTGTGATAAAAACAACAACAAAAAAATTACCACCCGCAGCATAAACCTGAGGCTCCCCATAAACTGGCAGTATTTGTTTAAGCATTATGTACTTAGGATAGCGCAGGTACTCACCCTGAGGCAGATGACAGGCAGCTGGTCCAAGTGGGAATTAACTAGGAGGAATCACAACAAGCACATACTGCTGACAAAAGGAAACCTTCGACGCAACTTCCAGCCATACTGCCCTGGAGCAAGGACCGCGGCTTCCCTTCTAGACCAAACAGGCGGGGGCCAGGCAAACATCCGCGCTGGGGTGCTGGGGTACTGAGGGACAGGACATCTAGGAGGTGCTCAGTGTCCACAGCTCACCTTGTGTCTCTCTCTACTTTTATTTTGGGTTAGACTGCACAATATCTCTCTAAGATGCTCAGAGCATTCTCTCAGGGGACACAGCCAGGCCGTAGGAGAATGCGCTGACTCAAAGGTATAACAAGGCACGATTTCTCAACCAGGTAGCTCTTCTGACACCAGTATCAAATGATATATCTGACAAGGAATAAAATCAGGAGGAGGTCTCAGAGGGTTGTTCTCAACATTTTTCCACAAGATTTTGGTTTCTTGCTCGGCATTTGCTTCCGATGGCAGTTTAATCCTATTTAAGCACAAGAGCAGAGGTCCTGCAAGTCTACAGTAGTAGGTTCTCCTCACTGGTGTTCTCAGCTGAGGGAAATACGGCAGAGATAGATATGACTTTGTGTTCAACGGGTGCAACCAAGACCTTGCCCACCTCACTGCCCCTTCCCACCTGGCAATGGTGGGAGTTAGATTGAAAGCAGGTGGTAAATTCATTTTCGCTCCCACGACACAGCGAATAGCTAGCATACATGTCACTGTTGCCAGTCCTGGAGCCTGAGAGCTGGATCTGGAACAGGGGGAGATAGCTTAAGGAAAACTTGTCTACACACCACCTTGACCTGCTATGTTTGCCTTTGGGAGCAGATGAAGACGCCCTAGGGCTATGCCTGCACTCTTCTCGCCAAGAATTGTTGGGAAGCAGTTGCAGGAGCAATCACGGTTAGAGCTCTGGATGGTGGAGGCTGTAGAGACTCAACCCACAATCGGGATGATTCGAGGGCCAGGTTACACCAGCCCTCTTTGCGTCCAATAAATTTGTTCAATGTCAGTGCCCACCTGGAAACAAAATCTAGCGTTCCGGGTGGCGGACCACACAAAACAAGCTTCCCTACTTCGTCAAACGCAGACTAGGGGCATTTCTAAGGGTCATGGAGGCTTTCAGGCTATTACCTGCTTCAGTTCATGTCACTGATGGACTTGGTAATGGAAGAATAAACACAGCATGTTTCCTCAAGCTGAGGCCATTACGTATTAGCAGGATCCATGTGTGCACTTAGTAAGTGGGTACAACTGCCCTAGACCTGCAAAGCACTCCAGCACATTTTTCAGTTTCAGCTCCACATACCTGCCCTTCCCCACGTATTTCACTGGAGACGACGGGAATAACTGTGCTGGGGGGACACAAAGGGCTCGTGTTTATCTGGGAGTTTTTTCTCTATCCCTTTTTTCTAGCTGCCACAAAAACCCTCAACCTTCAAACCCCAAAATGAACTGTAAAAAATATGGAGGGAAAGAAATATTACGAAACTTGTCAGAGGACAATCAACAAATTAAAGAAAGACACAGGCTAATTGGCAGAATGAGAAAGCCCAGGTACCAGAGCGAACAGGAATGAAGAGGGCATTTTTAGGAGGCACGGTGTCGGAATGGCACAGAACCCCTTGTCCCTGCCCGCCCGTCTTCTTGTTTCTCACAGCATGAGCTGCTGGACGCAAGAGCTGTGCTACAGCTGGTTCACAGAAATGGAGAAAAAGATCTGATTTGAAGGATGAAAGGACATCGTCAAACGCCCCAAAAGGAAACCAACTTGTGCCTGTAATTTATGTCACAGGCTTGCTGGCCGACAGTAAATTTGGACCGATATGTCCATTTGCTCTGGCAGCTGGTGTGAAACGCGAGACCTGTGTCACGTTTGCCGGTGGAGGAAGGGAAAGCGTGGGACGGACAGAGGAAATTAGGTTTTGAAGCAAGCCATGGGCAGCACCGAAGAAGGATGACTTCCTTTGAGGAGCTCTTTGCAACGCTGACTTACCCACAGAGCATGAAGAGGGAGATCAAGCAGGGGCTGGAGCCAGGGCTATCCATCAGAGGAGAGCAAAAACTCCAGGGGAGGTTCAGGTTTTGCACAGCGTGCCCAAGCTGCCTTTCGATTTTGCAAACCTGACCCACAAGTTGCTCAGAGCCAGGACCGTTTGAATCCAAGCCCATAAAGCTTGGGAAGTTCAGAGAAACTCCCCATCTTGGCTGACGTCCAAATTAACTCCTGGAAGGCGAGGAGGTGCTCAGATAAATATCAGAAACCACTCTCTAATGGGTCAAGGACATTTTTTCCAGTGAACAAAAGTGATTTTTGTTGGATCTCTCTTACGCTGCCTATCTCAGACGGAACTTAAGATAGCTGTGAAAAAAATTAAGAAGTGAGGAAGCCCAAGAGCTGCAGCAACGAACAAAATATCCATTATTAAATTTTCTCATGGAGCCTGCTCCCAAAGAAAACCAGTGAAAAACTGATTTAAGATTGAAATGAATCTGAATGCAAGAGATTTCTAAGGAAGTTCACTGTTATGTCTGGGGGGATTTGGAAAGAAATTACTTATTCACATGTGCCACCTCAGGAAAATTATTTCTTAATGTTTTTATCCAACTGTCCTGTGGTCTGCACTGAGACTTTCTAGATTATGTCTTTAAGCTTGTCCCTGTGAGCACCACTTTGTGAGCAGAGGTAGCTCTGAGGAAGGCTTCTTAAACATATGGAGGAGAGGAAAAGGGCAGAAGACAGAAGTGCATCTACTTTTCCTCTAGCACCCTAGCGAGGTGAAAAGGCGGCAGGCAGACAGAATCGTAGTTTTCTCTCGCTGTGAAAAACCTCCTCTCTCCTTAACAGCTACTGGCAAGGAGATTTAGGGAGAGGAGGAGGGAAAAAGGACATTTGTGAAGAAAAAAAGGAGGCTTTGAAGACCTAATTAACAGACTCTGTCCCAAGTCACTTGAGTTCAGCTGCATCACAAAAGTCTGACAGAGATCTATGGGACCACAACAACCTGCCTAGGAGAGTAAGAGCTGTAAACAAAACCGGTCACTCCAAAAACCCACCCCCCTCCAAATTCAGGGGGCTGGGAAGGGGAGGAGGCCACAGCTGAAGGCCTGTTTTCTTGTTCACTAATAAATTTAGTTTGCAGAACCTTTTGTGGGTCCCTTTTAAGGTTGTTTGTTGATTAAAGCGGCAAACAACAAACTTAGCCTTGATTTATCCTTCTTTTAACATTTCGAGCTTGGGGGGGGTGCTTTTTATAGGAGTTAATGAGGCAGAATAGGTTCTTTATGGGGAAGATATTTTCTCACCAAATTAAAACCTGTATTGAAAATAAAATAATGAGATGAAGGTGGCTTTTCTTTCAGGAGTAAATAAATCTCAGAGTAGGAAACTTCTCACGCACTCGGAACCGTCCTTATCGGAGACATCTGAGTACAGCAGGTTCACAAGATGTTCCCTCTCTCTCTCTTTTCTTTTTTTTTTTAAATTACCTTCCTCCTTTCACCAAGACAGTAATAAAGCATTATTTGCTGAAAATGCGCAAACAGCTCCAGCGCCTGAAAGCACGGAAATTCTTGCAGCTCAGCAAAAGAGAAAACATCTAGTTCCCCTTTGCCACAGCCGAGCCGTGAAAGCCCAGGGCAGGGACTCATCCCTGCCATAACCACGGGGTTTTCCCAGGCAGGGCACAGAAATGGGCCACATCGTGCCACCTTAGACACCCGTGTGAGTCTTAAAATAGCTCCTAGCAGGCAGAATCCCATGCAAGACTTCATTTTCTAAATTAAAGCTTCCTTGCCACCTCAAATCTACTGCATTGCGCCCGTAGCAGCACAAGGAAAACAAAGTACCTGAGTGGGCAGTTATTGGAAGCTTCTGCGGGGCACCCGTAATCAGCACAGGATGTTTTTAATTGAGGACAAACGGAAGGAACACGGTCCCTACGTGATAGGAGTGCATCAACCCTGGAAAGAAGGCCTTCCTTTCATGGCAGGCTACAAGCACACTCGAGAATGATAACCCTGTTTGTCTTCACCGGAAAGACTGAATAAATGCAGGTCTCCCAGGTATAATACAAACTGGTTGGGGCAGTCTTTACCGTATATGGTGCCGCATACGCAACTGCCCTTTTGGGGTGTTGTGTTTTTCAACAAAACGCCAGTATTTTCTCCAGAAAGAAGACCATCTTTTGGCTTGCCCCTTACCAAAAGGCACTTGGATTTTTTTTTTATTTTTATTTTTTTTTAACCAAATCATCCCTACTTGATGGGTAAGAATAATGCTCTGGGGTGCAAATCTTGTATTTTCCCTTCCATCTTTTGAAGTCTGTGGGCAAAACACCTGTAAGCAGTCTGTAGTTTTCCCCAGGATGCTGGGAGATTTGCAGCAGCGACGCCATCCTCATCCTCCTGGTGCTGGCGAGCTGACCCAGACCAGGTAAATCCAGCGCACCTGCAGCCTGCGGAAAGCTGGGGCAACGCCGGTTGCTTTATGCAACCGAGCAACAACACACCTCAAATTTCAAAGCAGTTATAAGACCCAGCACCGTCCCAGATGGGTATGAATGGGGCTGTTTTCATATCTCTTATGCAAATGTCTGTTAGCACGACAATGTTATCCGTTGTTATCCGCAAATCCGGCGCTCGGTCTTCCTCCCCGATTGTGGAAAATGTATACAAAGTATAGGCAAAAGAAACTTGAGCCAACAGCCAGCCAGCCACTCCCTGTGAAACCACATACTGCAGGAATGAGAAAATTAACTCAACAGGCATCAGAAAGTCAACACCCAGGGAAATTCCAGCATTTGGTAATGGCTTGGGAAGATCAGCCCCTGCAAACCCAAGCGCTGTATGTAGCCGGCCTGCAAAGCAGCTGTGTGCGAGAGAGAGGGAAATCAGCCAGAGGATGAGTAAGAGAGCTGAAAAAAGAAATGATGTGCCCTTCTTTCGGTCCATGAAAGCATAGCACAAGTGCACTGGCATTAGCTACAGACATTTGTGGAGGTGGGAAAGCAAGGAAAGCATCAGCAAATCTCCGCAGAGAAGTCCCCAGAGCCAAGCAGGCAGAGGATAAGGTATCAAAAGGGAACAGTCTGAACTGAGCTGTATAAAATGGCAGTATCTAAAACACCCAGCAGAAAAATTTGCAAAGAGAAAAAAGAAAGGCATTCTAAAACCACATCAGCTGGACAAAAGTGTTTCCAGCGCGTTGCAGTTCGGAGGGACAGGAGGCAAAGCTTCATGAGTTGCCCTCCTGTTCACTGCGCACACCTCCCCAGAGTGGGGTCTGAAACTCTCTGATACACTGAGCATCACCTGGAAACGTTTCCCGGGCTCTCCCGCTGGAAATGATCATCTGAATAAAGGGAAAATCCGTCTTCTCAGGTGTTGTGGACATGATGCCTGACCCAAAGATGCTGAGATGAATGGAAGACCTTTTGCTGAGCACCTCCAGCTCCTCTCAGTTATGGTTGCTCCCAAGAAGGATCCACAGCACTTAACAATTCCCTTTCTAACTAAAAGCTATGAACTAGACTGCAAATCAGCATAGCTTCTTTTTTTTCTCTATCTCTGGTGATGCTGGAAGGGAGAAAGCCTGTGCTGACTTTGCTGGGTAAAGTTCCAGTTGTCCCAGTCACGAGGAAGAGGCTGCGCCTCGTGGCAGACACAAACCGCAATAGCTGCACCGTGCCATGGGGCAACGAAAACGGGACCAAAGGCTCCTCCGTTCAGTCCTCCTGCCCTTGCAGGGGCAGGTTGTTTGACCTTGAAATGGGATTGTAACTACGGCTGGTCAAAAATCTACTACAGACGCTGGTTCTGTTCAACAAAACGTCTGCAAGAAATGCCTACTGATTCACTCAAAAGGTTAAAAATAAATTATGCTGTCCTCAAGGTTTTTGGATTGAAATCAGAATCCTCCAGTCTTCCTCTCAGATGAATAATCAGGAGTTTCTTATCACTGAATCTTCTATCTTTTTCAGATTTGGACCCTTTCATTTGTTTTTTTTACAGCCCTGTGCCTGTCAGTTCCTCTATCACATGTCTCACCCAGCCTTTCCCGATTCTTTTAACTTTTCCTACCTGGGCTGGTTCTGCAGCGCTGAAATTTATTCAGAAAATTCAGCATTTTATGATCTCTCAGGCAGAAGGCAAACACACCAGGAAGACCACCACACCAGCTCTGGGCTGCCACGTTGCTACAGGAGGAGGGAGGCTGTTTTTGGAGAGCAAGCAGCTGCTATTTAAATGAGAAACTGTAGTGCTGGAGGCCTCCAGGACAGCCCTCCACCTTGAGTAAATACATGTTGTGTGTACACTACTTTTGATTAGCTTAATAGGCCAAGGGATGTCACTGTTGCTCTACATAAGCCAAAAGGGGAAACCAAAAAGATAATTAGAGCAAAATAAGCTCAAAGGAGAGAGTTCCCAAGGGCTTATATTTAATAGCCTCTAACCTGATGCACGCTGATTAGGCTGGACGACTTCTTCAGGGCCTTCATAAGTGCATGTCTGACGTATCACATTGTTAACTACAGAGATAAGGTCAGGCTAATAGCTTTGAGTAAAAAAGGAAGGCTATTACCAAGGCTAAGAAAGATGCAAAACAGAAATCAGAGACATCTGTGTGCAGACTTGCATAGCAGGCAGGCTATCAACTTCTGCTTTACTCCACACTCCATCGCTTCTGCAAACCGCAGAAGTGGGAGGAAACACTGAGAAAATGCCCCAAAGCCTGAAAATCAAGGTGTTTTTTAATTTGGATTTTGCATCTTGAAAGCCTGCAAGCACACGCTCCCTTGTAATATCTGTGTGGCTGGAAGAGCCAAATTATGGCAGCTCTGGGATTAAACAACACGCAGAAGGTCACACATCCAGCAACTCGGGTGTTCACGATTTTAACTGGTCCTGGGGAATGTGGGCCGTGTCTGAAAAGTGGGACTTGGTCGTTCGAATCTGAAGCAGCTGTTCAGACACTTTGGAAAAATGTCACACCCGACTGAATAATTCTCACCTTTGAGTCTTACTTAAAACCAGATTTTTCCAAACCTCATGGTTCCCGGTTCCTCCCATTTTACCTCTTCATCGGCAACCTCCCCAAAACCTCAGCGGCAGGAAGCGCTTGTTGATAGTTTACTGGGAAGGATTCAGGGGTTCGCAGCGCGATCCTCACTGCCACGAGTAACTAGGTCACCAAGAGGCTATTCTAGTGATTGCCAGAGATGCAGCTGCCGTATTTCTAGGTCAGTGGTCACTTCTACTTTAACGGCTTTATAAAGATTTAGGAAACGAACACAGTTTTTGGCTGCACTCTTATGTGCAAGTTAGTAGCCTAACACTTAATGAGAAACAGCTTTCAGTTGTTTCTTACTGTTTCAATGAGGGGTAATTTACACTGAATTAATGACAAAGCTCAGGGAAACCAGTAGAAAAAGCAGAGCCACCAGAGCATGGAAAATACGTCCCATCCTTATGCATTTGCCCTTATAACATCTTCAAGGTGATGAAAGAAAGATACAGGTCTGCAAACAGCCCCATCAAATACAGTACCCGGCCTCCAACTGGTTTTAAACCGCAGCTGCTTGTTTGGGGCAGTCACAGAGCAAGGTACTCACAAGCAAAGCCGCCTCTTACAAACCCTCTGCGAGACCATGACCTGTGTCAACTTCTGAAACATTGATCTGTCTTATTAATCTATCCATCTCTCAACTGCTTCACAAGCTTTGGAGGCTCAGCTTCATATTTGTTAAACACACCATGTCATGTTCCACAGGTAACAAGCCCTCTTGGTTTGCTCTGCCCAAGAGTTGTTCTACACTGTAAGCACGTTTTTCTGTTGCCTCTCTGCCCTCTCCATCAAATTCACTAAGAGGTGTGTAATTTAACTTAAAAACTAAAGTAAGGAGCACCAACTTTTGTCTCCTAGTAATGCAATTAAATACAGCTTGCACAACTTTGATGATAATGAGGTCCCCACCCATTCTCTAGCTTTTAGCAGGATCCCAGCACCCAGACCACCAGGCCTGCAGGGTGACCATGAAGTCATGCACAAAGAGAGACAAAAGTTTTGAATCGTGTCAGAGAAAAAAAAGATAAAACGCTTCAAATGGCATCGGGAGTGTGAAGCTTCCAATCCAGATCTAATTCTGTCAAAACCTGGAAGATGTGATCTCAGTTGCCCCATGTATACACAGACCCTACCTCTGTGACGAGGGCTCGAGTCACCTGGGATTTGTTTCCTGAAAGGAAGAATATTATTTAACCATTAGCAAAAGACAAGTGCCTGAGGCTTGCCCAAATTTCACAGGTCTGGATGCCAAAATACACTTAGGATCCCTCAAAGTCTTGCTAGGAAGAATAATTCAATTTCATTCACATGGTGTTTCAGAAGTTACCACTGTGCAAACCAGTAAACCTGAAAAGGGAACCTCAGCTGCAAATAATTTAGCAATGGGAGTGCAGCACAGCTACGAGCCACAGAAATGAAAACCTCTAAACTAGTGAAGGTGGCTTCAGATCTGCAAATTATCATCCCCAGGTCTGCAGGCCAAGTACTTTCTTCTAAGAGATTTGACGTGCCGCTGCCCAGAACTACTGAAACACGTTCCTCGGTTCTGCTCACCAGCAAGGAACTTGGCCTGAAACGTTGAGATGCTGATAAAATTGATCTGTTATCCTATGAGATTCCTTAGGGAAGTCTTCCTGCTCCATCTCAGAATGGGCTGAGCTCAATAACAAGAATCCTGTGGGTTGCCCATTTGTAGTAAGTGTGCAGCGAGGGCTGCTGGAGGTTACTGTTTCTGCCCCCTCGGAGGACACAGAGCTATTTCACAGAACGATGACTCTGTCGGCTCTAACCTGTTATTAGTCCTCTCCGAGACATCTTACCAATTACTTCCTGAAACGAGAACTACACTTAACATAGGGGTAAAGGCCCACTTAAATTAACCTTTCCTTTTTTAACTTTCAAACTCTTCAGATTAAAATTTTAAGTGCCTACATCCCCTTTTACATTTTGATAAAGTTTTGCTTCCTTTGTATGAATCAGATCACTATCTCCAATTCAGCAGCTAAAAAGCCTTCCTCCGTGCTTAGGAACACAATGTCACGTATAAATCTTGTGAAACTACAGAGAACTGAATGCTTCCAGCTATTTCTCCACAGTGCGGGATGGAGAATTTGGCAAGTGCCAAACATGTACATCGAAGAGTTTCTTTCTGCTCCTAATGAGGTCAGCCCTACTCGGTGAAGCCTGAGGCTTTCTTCCCACTGATGCTGTCCCAGGGGGTACAACAGGGCATGGCCAGAAGCAACTTCCTTCTGTTCTTCCCAGGCATCTCGTGGAAGAGCTGGCCCCACACTCGGAGGGAGCATGTGGAGGTGTTCAGCATTACGGGGTTGCCACTGAGCAACTATCCTTCCCGGGCTGTTTTATCCACAGGTTGGAGGCGTGAGCTCAAGACTGTCAAAGGAAAATAATAAGGACGTAGCTGACACCCTGCAAAAACAGGCCAAGGCTCCGTTCAGTGGGAAGAAACTGTTTCCTCTAGCATCAGCCTCTAAGGAGCAGTTAAGGGTCTTGCCACTTTGTGCTGGTGAATTTTTGCATTTGTTTTGCAATGGCACTTTCAGAACCTCCCTGCCCTGTGGCCCCGACAGCTGTACCAGAGGGAAAATCCCTCTGCTTCGGCCGCTCACGGAGCCGCTCAGCATCACAACACCGATGCCATGATACCGTGATGTCAGTTGCTCTGTGCTCATATACAATTAAACTCTTGTTAGCATCCATCACTAAGAGAAATTGTGGTTTATTTACATTGGAAGAGGCCAAGTAGCGGAATTTGCACTTAACACGTAAAGTAAATAACAAAAAAGAAACACTTGAATCTCTAAGTGGCAGAGAACAACTCAATCTAGAGTTGGGTAAGACACCTAAGATCTTCAACATCTAAATAAAAATGCCTAGATTTAAGTATGTCTAAGCTGCAACTCATGATGTCATAGATGTTAAGTATTTCTGAAAAGCTAAATCAATCATAATGCCCAAACACTTGGACCCCAAGAAAAGTAATCACTTGAACAGTGATGTCTTCAGGAATCACATAGTAATTCAAGACTATGTGACATTCAGGACAAGACCACAAAAAAGTGACCATTTAATAGCTGATCAGCAGCCACTGCGAGCGAGCTCGTGCCCTCAGTCCACCCTGAAGAAGGGAGAGTCTACCCTACAAAACACCTCACAGCAATTTGCACTAAGTATGGTGACACTGGCAGGCAGAGTGCCCTGGCAGAAGGAGAAGGTGTCCTGTAATTTTAAAAGGACAAGATTAAATTATAAGCTACGCTGCTGCTATAAAGCAAGGCTGCTCCACACCTGGTATTGTTAGGCCCTAAGTCCTGTTGGGTGAAAATACTCAGTGCGACAGCGATCGTTTCTGCATCTGTGCAAAGGCAAAGCAGATTGTTTTTCACTGCAAATTCAGCGCTGGGCTGGAAAACAGATCTCTCTTCAGTCTCCAGTACTTCAGGTAACTCATGAATCTCATACTCAGACCCTGAACAAACAAACCAAGAGAAAGGAACCAGATATTGTGTGCTTTCTAGAACTGCTCATCCAGCAGGACTTGTCCAAATGACACGATGCCCACCTGTGATGAAGCTCTCAGTGTGATATGATGCTATTCTGATCAACTTGTAATTGTCTATAGTGAAACATCCAACAACAGACACGCACATTGTCACAATACAGAGACTATGTAGAGTCTTTGCAGGGACTGAGCAAAGACAAATGAAAAAAATAAACCAGCCCACTGGTAGCACCGTTCACAGGCTGCAGCTAATGGGCCTGGGGTAGGCTGGAACTGCTCCGCTGAAAAATGCCATTCCCTATGCACAGCTGGTTGTATCAGCGTAACAGATTCAACTGTGCTGACCTGTACATTTTCATGCTTAAAAGAAGAAGAAAGGGACATCACACAGAACGAGAGGTGACAGAAAAATTCAGCATCCCTGCTCACCATGTCTCTGAGTGCCCAATCTCCCACAAAGCAAGACAGAGATAATAAGTAGCAGTGAATTTCCTCCAGCTGTCACCAAAGGGAGCAAAAGTTTTCATGATAGACGAGGAAGCCACAGCAAAAGGCCTGCCAGGGGATGCTTCGCAAAAGATCCATCATGCCCAAGCGGCATGTAAAACGCCAGATGACTGTAAAAAACCACACAAGCTCATCGAACCCGTGGAGCTGGGGTACGCACCGTCGCGATGCGGTCCAGAAGGCCAGGATCTTCTTAAGCGCGTGCAGATTTGACTGCATCGTGAGCTCTGCCAGGAGGCTGTTCTCAGCGAGGAGGGTGAAGCACCTTCACCATCAGCGCTGCAGGTTGTGATGGGGAAGGTGAGGCAGCGCATGGGAAGGCAGGCCAGGGGCAGGAAGGGAGCAGGAGCCAGGCTTGCTCACCCTTTTAACAGGCAGGCAGTAATAATGACAGAGCTCCACTCGCCAGCAGTCAGACAGCCATAGCTTGTTGTACGTTCACATCGCAGTAATTGCCATCGCTGCAGGCACTGAGCTGATGAGACAAGAGCAAAGGAGAGCAAGGTGACTAAATCAGGGAAGGAAAAGCAGAAGGGACGCAAGAGGGAGAGGCTGCCTTGTTTGTTACCCTGTAGAAAAGCACTGCCATCTGTTAGGGGGCTAGTGGCAGGCGCACGTGTTTTTTAGTGATTCTGAGTTGCCAAATCTCCCAAAGGATCAGCACTACCTCGCAGGCTTGCGCAAAGTAGTGATGATTTATCCCAGGCTCACATCAACGCTTTCTTCAGAGCCTGAAAGGTTCTTATAAATAACTCTACAAGTCTCTATTCCAGTTTTGCAGTGGAGTCACGGCTCCTTGGGAACTAAAAATAAAAGGAGACAGAGGCAACAGCAGCAGTTCTCACATCTTCTCTGGTTTTGATCAGTTGCTGTGCGTGTGATCTCTAATACTCATGAAGAGAGATTGGAAACAAACTTTACTGCCGGTTTCACAACCACACCTACAGGTGCTCTCAACCCAGCCCTTACGTCAGGAACTAAAGGCCATGGTTGGGAAATAGCCTGGTCGTTCTTGGCTCAGATACTGCCTCTTCAGGTATCGCCTTTGCTCCTCCAGCAACAAGAACCAGTCCTGGGAAAGTCCTCTGCTTCCCTGTACGGAGCGATACCGGAGGGCTGACGACTGGGGAAAAGCTGTTGTCACATGGGTCCCTGTCCTCCTTCTCTGCTGCTGCTTCTCGCCTGCCCCGGAGGGGAAGAGCAAGAGATGAAAAAAGCAGGGAGCAGTGTGGTGAAATTAATAAGGGAACCCAAAAAGAAATGACAGAGAAACCGCAAAGAAAAAGAAACACAGAGAAAGGCAGACAAGGGAATCCTTATGACAAAAGGTCACTTTGCTGAATCACACGATAACCTTTTCTGTGCGCCTATTTTTCTACTGTAAAAGATTTATGAAAAGGATTTCATTCCTTATTAAATTCTGCAGGATAGCGGCTCAGTTAGGACCATAGCATACCCACCCACATGAAGTTAAATAAGATTTTCCTATAAAATAAGGGCATTTTTGCCCCACTCCCCCTGTTCCAGATCCTGAAGAAAGCAGGAATTATTTGACTTGTCACATAGATAGAGAAGCTGAAGCACTGCTGAATTTATAGATAAAGACCTCTGAAAAACAGGTGCCTAAATTCACAGCCCGCATTTGAAAAACACAGAGTAGTTCACAGACTCCACTGACTTAAAAGAGCCCTGCTTAGCCATTCACACAGTTTTGGAAAAGAAGGAAAAAGATAAGGAACCCTTTTGATTGAAGGCTTGGCCTGTAGGTCAGGATTGGGATGGGAAACGGGGCTGAGCAAAATGAAGGCGCAAGCACATTACAGGCTCGGCGTGGGAGCTCACCGTAATCCACAGTTTACTGTAATCCGCTTGCTCTGAGGGAATTTTGCTCTGAGGGCAACGTGCTAATTTTCCCAAGTGAGCTCTGCCTCGCCCTCTCGCTGTCCTGGTGCAGCATGTATTTACTAAACTGATGGTTATTTTCCTCTACGAGGAGTCTACGTCTTAATATATCAGTAACAAGAGATGAGTCTACCTTGAGCTTCATTAACGATGCGCCGCAATTCCACATGTTTTCTTTGAAGAGCCCACAAGCAGCGGGGCAGCGCTCTGCTTTGATCTTCAGCCTGCTCCCACCGCTTCCCGCTCGGCTCCTGCCCTGATCACTTCTGATATCGAACTCCTCTGGTCGTCCCAGAGAACATGCCACCATAGAACAGGAGGAGCAGAAGCAAGGAAAGTACCAACAACCTCACTCCAAAAACACCACATCCACTCCACATCTCTAATTACAGACAGCCAGGATGGATTCACAAGCCTTGTGCTGCAGACAGGAATGTTTCTAATTACATTTGGTCCCTAGACTGCCAAGGAGGCCTGGCAAATTATTCAAGGATGGTTCCTCCCTCCTCATCGTACACATCTGGGGAGCTGCTAGCCCTCGATTAAAGATCACTGTGGATGCCAGCCACGGCCTTGCTAACACTTCACAGCAAGCCAGTTTGCTGGATGGGCTCTCCTCAGACACTCGCGGGCATTAAAAGATTTTGCCTTAGAATTTGTCTTGCTTGGATTAACATCCCTTGTCCACGCACTCGCGAGCCCCCGCAGGGGCCCTGTGCAATGCTGTAAGCAAACAGTAACACACGACAGGGCAGAAATGACACGGGATTCATTCCCATCTCGTATCTCGAACACAAAGCCTTGTCAACAGTACTCCCAAAAGGGAAATGAAATGTCCTCTCATTCTTGCTCCACGGTCAGAGTTTGGCAGCTCCCATAAAACATGGGAGAAAAAGCAGGATCTGTCTTGGCCAGCAGCTTCAGTTCAGGTACGTGGGCAGGGTGATGCTAATACCGGGGATTTCTGAGCACATGCTGTTCTTTGGAGTTCATCAAACCATCACTTCTGTGACAGCAGAGAAACCCTTATGACGCCAAGTCAAGGTAACCATGAGGCTGAAAATGAAGTGTGGAACTTGATACACCTGACGTGACAAGGAAATACACTGTGGGACTCCAAGGAATTAAATAAAGCCAGTTAACAATGACCGAAGCAAAAGCACTCTGACCGCAGGGAAGGTGGCAGAAAATTTTAAAGCAACGCAAACTTCCTTTTCTGCCACACAAAAGCTATGTTTAGCTTCTTAATCTGAATTATTCTGCCTGCAGAAAACATGGTCAGGCTCCAATTCAGACACTTTTTGTGGTAAGAAAAAGAGATCGTGATCTCTTATAAATGCTGTGACTTCCCTTTTTCAGAAGTGTATTTCACCGAAGCAAATAGATCAGCAAATATCTTTATTAGTATTTTACGCCCAGCTGAAACGGATAAAGCATGGGTTATTATAAATACTGATAACACTCAAGTTAGCTGACCAAACAGAAGACACAAATTGTCCAGCAACTCTGGCTAGCTCTGGAAGAAAGCTGCGTTAATGAAAAAACTTTCAGGCACCCCTTTAGTTTTAATTCTAAAGCAAAAGGATTCTGAATAGAAAGCTGAAGGCAGGTCACTGAGAACCAGCAAGTCTTGGGTGAGCAGCTGCTTCCAGATGGGCCTAAGTCCCTCAGAAATACCTTTGGTCACTGGGTTTTCACGCATGTAGGACTCATCACAGGAACAGCTCCTCTTGGAGGATTTCACCCATTTCACTCAATGGCTGCGCAAACAGGGAACTGTGAGGGAAACTCAAAATACGTGCTTTGTGATAGTTGAGAACCTCCGTATAAAGAAAAAAGGACCTACTTAAACCCCAACTTTTCACTCAGTTATCCTACACGCAGAGCAGTTTGCTCTTGCCCAGCATGCAGGATCCTTGGGTAGATAAGCCCCATTGCTAATTCTGATGCAGTACAGAGCTGCACCTTTCTTATCAAACTCCTCCAGCACCCTGTCACCCTGAACATGGAAAGAACTCTCAGCTTCTACTTTTGAACCCTAATTTGGGAGGGTGCTTGAAGCCAGCGCTGGCTGTTGAGCACGTCCTTACATTCTCTGCATGTGCTTAATTTGCAGCGTGATCTGAAGTCCACTATAATAAGACTCACACACGGGCTTGGCGTGACGGAGAGGCTCGTGTGCTTTCCTGAACGCCAGTAGACAAGGTGTCTGTCTGACTGAAAAGGACCGCTCAGTAAACTGAGTTCAGCATCACACGTCAAAACCAGATGGAAAATCCTGTTTTTCCTTCTAAAAGAAACTCAGATGTTCGCTAAGAGGGAATTAAGGTTCCCATCTAACATCCTTCCATCAGTGGCACAGTAAAATCCTGATTCTTTGGAGGCAAAATGATTTCTGAATAGCAATCGACTTGCTACTTCCAAAGACCAAACCCAGAGTTTTCTTTAGTGACTAGATTTCACATAAATCTTTCTCCTGCAGAACTGTCCACCTAGATGATATATTTTGTTTAAAACAGTGATACCAACAGACCTCTGCAAGCTCTCTCCCCTCTTGGGGATATTTGATAATGGAATATGAAGCTTCACGATGTCACATCAAATTCTTCACCAGTTCATTGGACATCACTGTGTAAAACTCCTGCCAAGATTTCTTCGGTGGCTTCCTTCAGTGTCCCATACTGCCACTGTGACGAAAATGACGTGTGAAATGGTTCAAAGTCACCAGTCACAGCCATGTTTCTTTATATTTAAAGTAAGTTTGGGGAAAAGCGAAGGCCACTTGGCATTCATCACCTCCAAGACACAACACAAGAAAGCACTTGTACTCAGGTTAACCTGAAGCGTGTGCCCGAGAGCTCTGCTTAAAGCAGGACCATGATTCCTCCTGCAAGTATTCATACATAACCGATGTTGCATTAAACTCCTGTCTGTTAATTTGGCATAATATTAGCTATGAACCCTCCTGTTTCCTGACGGCAGAGATGCTGCGGAACGACCTTCGGCCACCCCGGCAGGAGCTGCCAACGCGCTGGTAGGGTTCACAAAAGGCAAAGTCGATGTGTGTGACGGGGCCCTGGCTGCTAAATGATCGTGTTCCCAAGTTTTCACCAAGTGTTTCTAAGAGGAAATGAAGTTTCAAACTAAAAAGTAACTGCTGTGTTTTCAGCAGAAAACAACGATTATTTTCATTAAGAAAGCCACTGCCATCCAGCCACTGTCATGGGAAAGGACACCACACTGTCCTGGGAAAATTGTCCTCCGGTTACCTGTGGTGAAGCGTATGACATAATACCCCGTGATGCCGCCCAGCCTTCTGAAGAGCATGGAAGAGCAAGTCACCTAGAATTGGGGTGTTTCAGCTCTTACTCTGCAAATTGCCACTTCTGGACTGCCAGCCCCACCAGTGCTACTCTTGATTTACTACTGGTTACAGATAAATAATATTCACAAGAATAAAAATGTGAAAATGCACGTTCTCAGAGACTCATCCAGGAGAACAGTCCACCTCCAAGGGTTTTCAGAATTAGGGTTTCGGTTCAATTCCATTACTTTATTTAAGCCATTAAGGAAACAATGTGTTTTTTCCAAAGTTTGGGCCTGTGACTGAGTATTTCCGAAGTTCAAAATTGAAGTTTTTTCATTTTCACCAGAAGCAATGCTAGGGCTGGGAACAGAAATGCAGTATGTCGTCACCGAAGGCAACGCATCGGTGCTAGCAGGAGATGATTCTGCACAAGAAATGAAGTTAAAAACTTGCTAAAACAACTGAGAGTATTTGGAGTGGCCTGGATCTCTCCTCCCTAGCATCTGCTATATCAAGGGAAACAGATATGCGGCGCACACAGTTATTTCCCATTTACTCCAGAATAAATGAGAACAGAATCGGGCTCCAAAGTAGTTGCTCGAGAACTGTTAGTGAACTTTCTCTCTGTAAAGAGTCTGTAAAGCCCTGAGCCACCCATCACGCATACAGTATTAATTTTAAGGGGATAAACAATGCAGAGCAAAGAAAAAAAAAATCCCACTCAGTCAACCCACAAAGCTATTTACTGGGTGGATTTTTTGGTCATTTTATGGCTTTTTTAACAGTTTTAAGCACTGTCCTGCTTGATTCTTTAGTATGGTCTCCAGTGAATAATTGGAGGTTTTTACAAGCCCAGCAAACACTCCGCTGTTATATTATTCTAATCCAAGCTATAATAGTAGTGATCTGTGACAGTTTGATAGCTGCTATATAGAGAGAGCTGGGGCTGGGATGGGTTTTT
The DNA here is from genome assembly GCF_000703405.1 of Apaloderma vittatum. Classification (NCBI taxonomy): domain Eukaryota; kingdom Metazoa; phylum Chordata; class Aves; order Trogoniformes; family Trogonidae; genus Apaloderma; species Apaloderma vittatum. Next base: position 111,618 of record NW_009697304.1, on the reverse strand, counting down.
TTTTCCCCCTTTCCTCCTTTTTTTCCCCTTTTGGTGAGAGCTGGGGTGAGGCAGTGACAGCCAATCTTGTAACGGGCTGATTTGTTCTGCTGCTGTCTCTCAGCCTCCAGCTTGTCAGATGTGTTTTTCAGCATACGCTGAAAAACTAATCAAAACAGTCCCGCAGCGCAAAAGGTGCAGGCAGCGACTTTCTGACACTTTTCAGGAATTGCCATCACCGGGAATTCTCATGCCCCACCACCCACCCTGAGTAACCTTCATAACAAAACCGGGCTGAATGCCTTCAGAAATGATTCAGGTCAGAGCAAATGTTGCTCATGTTTTATCACCCGGGAAACTCAGAAACTTTCCAAGAATGAAGTTATGGGAGCCGGGCAAGCCAAGGAGCTCTAACGTACTGTTTCTCGCAGACAACAAGGCCTCAGTGTCAAAGCAACAAGACCAAGGGCAGAGAGAGTGGAGAAGAAAGCCGCCCTGAGAACCTGCAGGACACTGGTTACAAACAGGTGGCTGAATACTAAAGAAAGAGACACAGAGAGAACAAGCAGCAAGACACAGGCATGAATGGAATATATTTTACAGCCTGGCATGAGGAATTTAAGGAATTAAGACGGTTCTTTTTTGTTTCCCAGCTTGGCAGAAATAGCTAGGCTTTAATTATCACTCGTCTTGTTGATGGAGCATAAATCCCCAAGGATCCCCTTCTGGGGCACTCTGCAGTCTTTGACTTACCTGACACACACAAAGAATTTGATTTTGTGCCTGACATTGCTGTCAGCAAATCAGAGAAACCGCTGTTGGAGGTTTTAGCCTCCTTTGTTAACCTCGGCTCGCACAGTTTGAGGACTTTGGGCAGACTGGCATTAAACAAAAAAGTCCAGTGTGCTTTTGCCCTGAATTCCAAGGTGCTACGCTGTGACAGGAATGCAGGCGGTCACCTCTCTCCCTTCCTCCAGCTCACGGCCTCTCTAGCCCAGGGCTTGATCCCGCGAGGTCGTGCGTGCTGTCCCCACGCCAGCACGGGGGTAATCCAGATCATTTCAGTGGAACTACTCGCATTCTTAAAGCTGATCATGATCTTAAAAGCTTTGCTGGATCAAACCAGAATATTTGGCAGTGCACGGGACTCAGTCACTTGGGAACCGCTTACTTTGGGGAGCCTTCCCATTAAATTATGACTGGAGCAATTTCCAAACTCTGGGACAGGTCAGAGCCAGACTGAAGTGTAAATCATGCTTTTTAGGCCTGACTTCAGCTCTGTCAGTACTTGTGAGTAAAGAAAACCTCACGATCTCCAGGCCTGGAGCAGCTCACTGAAATTCTGGGGACTCACCATGGAAAGTGGGTTACAAGTCTGAGCCCAAGGTGAGTATTAACATCTGCAAGACTCTTCAGCTCAGGTTTCATGGAAATTCTCCCTCTATTTCACCTTCATTTCTGTTGGAGCCCAGATGGGTTTAGAGACAATGTCAGGTAAAAGATCTGCAGGGAGTTAAAGCCCCTGTTGTCTGCCAGCCTGACCTGAATTCCCGGCGATGCGGAATGGGTTTTGGTCTTTGCCCTGGAGCTCTCACTGTTCTAACCACATCGCATGAACTCTATTCTGCCCCATTGGCTCAGCCTGTTTCCTCCATCGGGGTCACAGGAATTTGACTGAGAATAAACCTATCAGCTGGAGAGAAACCTCCTCTTTACATCTCTAAGGCCTGATGTAGTTTACGCACAGGATTTAAAGCAACTCACTCTGTTGTTCTTGCGCCCTCTGGCAATCTCCATTCAATGCCGGAGCCAGGTTTTATAGCACAGGCAAAGCAGGTCGCTAAATAAGTGGGCTGACAAACTGGTTGGAAAGGTTGCGCTTCCAATCTGGCAAAGAGGCAGGCTGGTCCCTTGACCTCAGGAACAAATCCTGCCCCTGCTTTTAGGGAACAGCCATCACCACCGCTCGCCAGTCCTGCCAAGGCGTGAATAAAAGCGAGTGACCGGTATGTGTGGCTCTTAGAGATTAGGCCCTGAGACACCAGGAATCCTGCTTCACTTAACCTTAAAACACACAGTTGAGCAGTCAAGTTCTTGCTGGGGGTTTTTTGTGCTTTGGTTTTGGTGAGGGTTTTGAGGCATGGGCATCAAGTATGGGGACAGTGCCCAAGGATCCTTTTTTCAGCCTCTACCCCATTCCTCTCCGTATCTCCAGAAGAAGGAACTAACAAGACGTTGGGTATCTGCCTAAAGGAGAAGGAGGAGTCGCCAGAGCCAGTGACAGCTCAGGAACTGGGAAGGGCACCATGACTGTGCACCATCACAGGGAAATCTTCCTCAAGATAATCAGTGGATGCTCTACCTTGAATACTCTTATCAGTTTTACTCATTCCTGCCTTACAGAAACATAGTGATGAACCACCTCCCTCCAACATCACCCACGACTGCTTTGATCAGCAAGCAAGCAATCACAGCCGCTATTACACTGTGCTCTTCACTTCCCTGGCGAGAAGCTGAAACAGCAGCGGCACTGAAAAATGAAAATCTCCTCATCAAGCAAATTTTATTCTTGGCCCATCCATCTTTGAGTGCTAGCCCCTAAAAGCAAACATGGGTAAGGAACCTGAAACGTGACAGCGTGAACTCAGAGCTGGCATAAAACACACACTAGAGTAATTTTCATTAAAAAGATAAGATCCTTCAGAATTCTTAGGCAGCTCATGGTACCTACGAACCCTTACTCATTCTTTAAAAAAGCCATATGTTACAAATTCTCATAAGCACCCCCTTCCCTCCCACAACCTGGGATTTAAGATATCTGCCTGTTAAGTTCCGTGATAGAAAATATTTTAATGACTTTGAAATTAAAGTGAGATCCTCTTATGTACTCCTTAACTAAAACAAAAAATAATGCTTAGCTTTTCAGTCTTTTCTTTAGGAAAAGGTTAAAAGGGAGTGGAATGGGGTCTCAAGTACTCGCTGTAGCACAGAGGAAGGCTGCAAGGATCGGTTACACCACCTCTGGCGTGAACAGAACTGTAGCCACCGATGTTTGTCACCAAACAGGACACTTTGCACAATTTCCATTTTCAGAACTGCTCTCAGTAATAGCCAGTGCTGTTACAAGTCCTGCTGCCGGGAGTGACTTCCCAAAAGAAATTACTGTTTTTCCGGAACACCAATCTCTTGACGGAGATGGGCTTAAGAGAATGCAGCTCAGTGCATAAATGCATAAGAAAGAAACCACATGACTTTCTGTTAGCGAGTGCTGCCTTGAGAACTAACCTCACACACCTAATAGGCACAAGTGATACCGTACATTCAAGAAGAGCTGCGTTACTTCTCAATGAGGTTATTAAAATGGCATTTCTTAATTTATTGGTGTATTAGTTCTTCAGAAATGGCACGAGAAGTGCAATCATCACAAAAACCAACACATTTTCTTCTCGCCATGACACAGAAACAAGAAGAAAAATCTTACAGCGGATGGAAAGCATTTGGTAAAGCTCATCTATTTCATAAGACAAATCTCTTGAACAGTTCAAGACTGCAATGGTCTCTCTCAAAGCAGCTCTCAGGCCCACCGCGCTGCTCTGCCACTCTGTGCTCTTCCACTAGGAAAACTTCACACTAGGCACCCCTAATAAAGTACACGTATTGGGGCCCAATAACTCCATGCTGTAACTTCAAAGGCAAGACGCTGCTGTCACAAATAAACGTGACCTGCTGAATCAGCCCTGGGGGTTGCCGTGCTGCAAGGATGGCCCTAATGCCCTTTGGGCTCCTGAGGACAACCTGATGGCCCAGGGCATACTCGGAGATCGCTGCTGCCCAAGGGCCTGACTCTGCCTTTTGCTCTGCTTGCACAGCAGCGAGCACTGTTGGTTCCTAACCCAGATGAGAACCAATCCTGTAGGTAACAACCAGCAATCAGAAGCCCTGATTCCAAGGCCAGGGCTGTATCAAGCACGCCTTGCTGCCTCCAGCTCATATGCACAGGATCATTTGGTTTTTGGAAGTTTTGTCTCAATCCACTCATTTCAGCGACTTGTTTTCAATGACGCATTGCAGGACTAGACCTGATCCAGAGCATCTGCTCCTCAGGAACCAGGTCAAGAAGTTGACTGAGCCATTCATTAAAAAAAAAAAGAAAGAAAGAAAGGAAAAAGATATAGGACACTGCAAAGGAGTTGCTCCATCTGCTAAAACAGAAACTCAAGATCAGTCATTAACGCCAAGTAAAGCTGACATTGCCGGACCTTTCCCCATTATCTGGACAGCACATTAGCTCCTCAGACTGTCCGTTCCTTGGAGTCTCAGACAAAACTGGGACAAGGAACAAAGCACCTTTCACCTCCGAGCATGTTGTGGGTCAGGAGGTCATAAGACAGCTCAAATGAACCTCGCAACTGCTGCTGAAAAGTTCAGGGCCCTGGAAAATACTCCTCTGCACGTCTCCCAGGGTGCAGGCAAAGCCTTTAGACAGAGACTGAAGCGAGAAGCAAAAATCACTGAACAGAACTGGTTCTGTTTAGCGCAAACCAGGACAGCTGGGAAGAGCAAACACGAGTGTGGGCAACACTTGGCCTTCAAGCTTTTACTCAATGAGTAATCCTTAATGTCTGATTACTCCCACTGCAGTCATGAGGGGAAGGGGGGCCTATGTCAACCTGCAGGAGGAGGAGAAGTGGCCCCAGCAATGGGACCTGTGCAGCGCCTTGGCACCTTGTGACTTTTCCAGATTTCCCAGTCCATCCCTTTGTTCTCCCTCTTGCTTTTCCTCTAGTATTTGTCCTTGTCAGTGAGGCAAAAGCCCGTGGGAAGAAGGGCTGGTGGTTTTTTGGTGGCCCACACACATGGCAGGAAGTGTTGCGTAGCAATGTCAACCCACGGGTGCGCAGAGGGCGTGTCAAGACATGGAAAACACCCTTAGGAGAGGCTGGGAGGAACAAATACATTACAGGAAAAGCTGTTTACAAGAGCTGCTCCAACTCAGTGTTACAGATCCATTAGCTGCTCGGCCTGCACAACAACTCACAGGCTGAGCCCAGCACTTACTGCTGCCTCCTTGAACAGCACGTGTAGGAGAAAAGGCTCTTGCTTCACTCCTTCCATCGAAGGACAAAGCCTTACCTGCAACCTGCTTCTAGCGATTAGCTCCACTACCCCAAAAGACACAGGTACAGTTTGCAGAGCAAACCCGACCTCCCTGTAGTTCCTCCTTGTTTCTTTCCCAGCAGAGTTCTTTTAAGCGAGTGTGCAGAACAAACGCGGCTTACTCTAGATTTACTCAGAGGCAATGTACACGCCCACACCCACACACACCCATTCCCGCACCATGAGCTGTAAAAGTGGCTTCCAGCCCCGTGGCTTATGGTTCATCTTCAAATTCAAACAAAGTTAGATGTAAAGGAAGGTAGGAAGCTGCGTTTCTCGGGGTTCTCCTCTGTGGCAGAACTGCTTAACAGGGTGCCTGGTCACGTGTTCTCCATTTCTGGTGAACCCCGTGAGAGCAGAACCCTCAGGGGTAGGGAAATGCCAGAATTCTAAGTGTAAAAGTGATTTTTGGCAGACATCTTAAGAGGCAAGCCTTTGAGCCAGTATCATGACCTAACAGAATGGCAGGGAGCAGACCAAGACAAGTGTCAACGTCACTTGTGAAATCCTGTAGTTTCTAACACATGAGAAGAGCTACAAGTGTTTATTACACACACGTTCAGTACCAGCCAACTTGTAGTGCTCATGGTGCCGGCCTCACTGCAACAAGTTAGGCTACAAGGAAGAGGGGAAGCAAAAAGGTGAAGGTCAACCGCTGGCCCTGTGGCCGGAGCCCCCATGTTTCCGAGTACTGGAAAGACAAAACGACTACGTGCCTGACAATCCCTCCAGCTACGGGAAGTTCTAACATTCCTTCTCACCACCAGCAGCCATGTCCTGCGCGCTCTGCTCTCCCTGGCGGCTTCCCACTCTCGGGCACACGGGGCTCAACAGACCTGGGGGCTCCCACAGGCTGGATGGGAGAGAGAGTCTGTTTCTCTTTTTAGTTTCAAAAGGCTCATTCTTGGGTGACTGAGGCTGAGGAAGGCGGTATTTTTCTTTTGCTGAGAAGCAGTTCTCACCATCTACTTAGCAGGAAAATCTCCTGGGCTGTGGTTACGGCAACCGAGTCAAAGTACAAAGACATTCCTCTGAAAATTAGAGAGAAAGACCTTATTTTTTTTCTTTTAATTGCCATTTCCTACCTTCAGCAGTGCAACATATTTCGCAAAGTGCTTTGCACATGGTAATTAAGCCTCATAACATCCCTCACCTTAGGAAGGACTGTCACACACACACTGCCCGGACAGAGAAATGCAAATACAGAAAAGTAAACATCTCAGCTCTCATCTCACAGCGAGTACGTGGCACAGGCAGAAATGAAGCCTGGGCATCCTGGCCTTCTAATATTTGAGCTCATTCCTCCGTGACACCTCCAAATAAAGAAAATTTCTTTGCTCAGCAGCAACAATTTGGTTCCTATTCTAGTGCTCTCCTACCAGCCAGCCTTACAGGCACAGAGGCTGAGAGCAGAGGGCACAGCGAGCAGCTAAGCCGCCTGTGCACCATCACTTTGCTTCTAGCCAACACCGGAACGAAGCAAAACACCAAGTTGCACAAAATTGCCCCAAGAGGAAACATTTGCCCATCATTATAGCAATCCAACATGAGTCTGAAATCGTACACCTAGTAATCAGGCTTTATACAATGCACTACAGCTACAGGCCTTTATTTTAATGTTTTCCATGAAGAAAGGGGTATACTGCTGATTATTTAGAAGTAGATATTGGTTAATTATTCTTTCCTTAAGCTTCCAAGGAGACTACAGCTGGGTAAACAGTGAAGGATAATACTAGCTGCCTTACTCCCCAATTTAAACGATGTTAAGTGCTGACCGTTTGCGTTTTTCTTTACCTCGAAACACTGACGTGAAGGATTGCTGTCCTTGTGCAGAGCACCAGATACCCACATTCACTGGGATTGCACATGCTTCAGACACACCAAAACGCCTCCTGTCCTTCACGGCGCAGAATCGAACTGCAAAACGACGATGGGTGCTTCTCTCTCTGCCGCTCGCTCGGGCTAGGCTTAACTGAAGTGAAGGTCCTGAGTGAGTCCTGATTTCAGCTTTTCACAGCATCATAACCTTCAGACTCTGCAATAAAAGGTAGCAGGGAGGTCCCATCCACATGAGTAGCACTAAGGGAAAGGTGGGTCACAGAGATACCCAGCCCTTGGAAACCTCCTTCAAAGAGACTGGGAGAGGGAAACACTTCCCAACATCTCCACAGGGGCCTCACTGGGAAGTAAAACGGGCCAAAGTCATGGTCCCCACACCTCTTCGAGAAGCTGAAGCAGCAGCATGCAGAGATCTCAGAGCCTGTGTCCTACACCAGAACTAAGCTCCTGGGACAGTCACAGTCTGAAAAAGGTTAGTCCGGAGTATCAATCAAGATCTCTTACAAAAGAGATCATTTTATGAAGTGTCAGCACCTGCTTCTACATTTTTAAAGAGAGACAGCAAATGCTACATTCACTGAATGCATTTGTTTGCTCTAAAATCACTTACTTGGCGCTGACAGGGTCTGATTCCTTCAGTGTACCTCCTGAAAACAATTCAGGGAATTCTACCTCTTCTACACAGACACTATCACCTCTCTTTCCTGATAAACTGCTACCTCACTTCAGTTTGTTCTTATGTATAATAAATATCCAGAGCTGAAGTTGCTGGTATTTGTTTCTACAGGTTCTCCAGGCCTGGAGCAACATCAGTTGCTCATCCTTAATGATATCATGAAGCTTGAGCCCTTAAAAGACTTCTTATCAGCAGCAGCAAAAAAAAGAAATGCCTAGGAGGTTCCAAAACCCCATGTCTGAAGGCTTAAAAGGTTGATTTATGAGTCTGGGTCTCTCCCACTGTGGCTCAAAGTAAATGCTCAGTTATGATTTTGTTAAGGGCTGGCTCATCATTTCCTGCTTTGTCAGCTTTACTACACGAAGTAGCCTCTGTTCCTCTTCCAGAAGCACAGCCCCTCTGATAAGAATAACTGGAAAAAACAAGAGCAGTTCAAATTCCAATAGCACTAAATTCATCATTAAGCCCAAACTCCTTTTCAATAGATCATTCGAAAAAGCCTACGCTGGGCAACGAAGACAGAGCTGAACAACACGGAATAAAAGTGCTTAAATCCCCAACATGAAAAGTGTCGCGTTTGCGTTCGCTGGGGGAGAAGGTCAGCTCTTTCCTGGCAGGAGCAGCAAACCCAGCAATCTCCAGGAAGGACAAGGCAGGGGCACTTCTCAGTCCTACCAGCTGAGGATAAACAGGCACTTCTGAGCTTTTAGCACAGGCCAACGGCAAGATGCTCTGTGCTCTCTATGAATTTTGAATAGGAACCCAAAGGACAACCGGGCTACAAGCTCTAAATGGTCAAAGGGAGGTATGGGAGGTGTCACAACAGCTGTGTGTCCGTATTTTGCACAAGATCTTCTAGAGTAAATGTTGGAGGTTTTTTAAACGTCACTGGGAACCTCGAGCATCTGTAAATTTACCAGCATCATCCAAGAGGCTCTTAGATGTGGAAATAAAGTAGCTGAACACTTAGTCCTGGCTCCCAGCATGTAACCCCTGTGCAGGAACAAACTTGGTCAGCTCTGAAAAGGATACAGGCCGGTTACACGGAGGTGAGTGGCCTCACAGGAGGCATGTTACAAACCAAAGAAACACTTTAAATGGTTTAAGGACATTAACTCATTCTTCTAGGTGGGTAATCCAAGCCTAAAGCAATCCAAATCTACGATAAGGCACAGAGTTTGGGTTTGGATATGATGGATGCAGACATGGGTCTCTGTGGGACACCACATGCTGACTTTTAAGAATTCCTATTAGTCAGTACAGAAATATCCTTGGAAACTGTTACGTTTAGAGCTTATCATGTAGAGATGACAAAGCCAACATGGAGCCTCCAAAAACAGAAGCGAAATTGAGCAAGTGTTCCTTTATAAATTACTGAAAAAGCTGCATATCCCAACTAATTTAAGACTAAAAATGACAGCTGAAGTGATGCCAACAGAGCATATGGAATACAAAAAGATGAATAAACTAAGAACAAATGACCACAGATGTGAAAAAGGCACGGAAAGAACTACACAGCAACCTTTCCACAAAGAAATGACTATAACTAAAATAATAAAGAAAACCCACCTATTTCTTCCTGATGCTCACGTATCTGAGAAACAGATCTGCTGCTGCAGGATGATACTGGGAAAAAAAACCTGAAAAATGCAAGACTGAAATAAGACTCAAAGAATCAGTCTCTAGGGTGTACTCCTCGCCAGGTACCTTACTCAAAGGAGCCAACTTTACATCCTGTGAAGCTCACTTTGCTAAGTGACATCAGAACCAAAGCACTATGTTAAATGAAACACTGATCTTAGAAAGGTCATTCATACATTGCTAAAATACTATTAACCTTCAAAAGGGTTTGTATTTTAGAACGTCTCTGTTATGCAAATTCAGTGAAGACATTTTGCAGGGCCGGGCCCAGCCTCAGGTTGTTTAAGATTAACTTGTTGCTATGTTGGAAAGAAACAAAGCCAGTACGGGACCTGGGAAAGGAGGTACTAAGCGTTATCTGAAAGTGCCCCATGATAACATCCAAGGCATTCATCACCTGGGCACTCCTAAGAAGACAGAAGTTCTCCTCCAAAGAGACGGAACCTAGGACCAGGCTTTATGCTTTTGCTAAATCACATGCCACGAACTGTGCGATTTCCTGAGGCTGGGCTCACCTCTCCACAAAGTAATTCCACAAACAGAGTTGTCCCCACACAGAAACGAGGCATGCTACAAAGGGACCACTTACTCTTAGCCTACACCAACCTCAAATGATTCATGATTCCTTGGAGTTGTGAGAGTAACTTCCTCTGCTGAGATCTTCCTTGGCGTACGGGGAAGACGAGGCTTCCAGAGCATCAGTTTTGTGAGCTGCCTTGCGCTCTCCCTCAGGCTGCTCTCACTCCTATGTCTGCATGTAGGCACCGGCTTATTTTCTCTCTGGCCCAAACACACCTCCTATTTCTATGGCAGTTATTTACTGTCTGATCCTGCCCACAGCAACATCAACTGGTTGTTTTGCATGCTCTCAAAGGACAGCTAAAAAGACGAGAAAAGGGTTTATGAGCTCCAGGGCCCACACCAATACGCTACTTGCTCTGGGATACAAAGAAATTAGCGTATAGTGCTCTCTCCCACTTCATCCTATGAGACATGGAATTGCAGACAAAGCAGGCATTTGAGAAAACATTTTCAATTAAAGAGCACAAATGAATGGGCTCCCAAAAAGATCAAGTCCAAGCACTACTTGTCTGCTCTGTGCCAAGGCTCGTGCTGTACTTCGGAACTCTTTGTAATGCACAGAGTTGTTAGAAGGGCACAATAAAACTACAAGCAAGCTTATAATGCCAGTTCCCAACTTTTATTAAAGCAGGAGCCACCTGCATGGATACTATGGGACCTAAGTTACGCCAAAAAACTAGACCAATAGTGAGACAGGGTGAGCTAATAGTTTTGGACACTAAAGATCACCAGGGGCTCACAGCAGCTCTTCAATATCCTTAAAGTTCCCCACAAACCCTCCAAATCTCAAAGCATCCATCATGCTTTGGAAAAGCCAAGTTCTCACTTGGGCTTTCCTGGCTGCAACTACAAGAGGCACATCACACAGCTCTCCTCAAGGTGCTCCAGGGGAACTGGAAAAACAGTAAAGACTTGGCAACGTGAAATCAAAAGATGAGAATTATTCACACTAAATCATCTCCCTTCAGTTGTCATCCCCAACCTCCTGCTCCAGCAAAGCAGAGTCAAAAACTGCGCTGGAAACAAAGCCCTCCTTTTGTTCTCTAAAGACTGGAAGTCTTTTTATATTTAAATGAAAATCTGTCAAACTAATTAAGTGAATATGTAACGGTCTCATTCTGTACTCATTAGAGAACATCGTAATGGCCATAAATTCCTCTGACGGAGCGTGTATGTGTGAACACGAATGTCTGGTAACGTCTCATAAACCTCAGGCTGGACGACGTCTTTTATCTTTAGGTTGAACCTTGTAAGACAAACAAAAGCCCCAGTATTGCTTAAATTAGATGCAAAAGCGCTATGTTACAGCAATATTATAAGCATGATCCTTGTGCGCACAAACAAACCAGGGGACTCGAGAGACGGTTCCCACCGTGACCGCAACGTGGCCCTTGTGCGGGTCTGCAGGGCGACGCATTGTCCGAGCTGATGTACAATTCTCTGCTCAAACACAGGCAATACAGCTGTTGCCGTGGATTGCTCCGAATGTACCGTCAGCGTAACTTCGATGGGTTGTGACGTTCTCGGCATTTTTTTGCTTTTTTCATATCCATAGATAAAAGGCAGAAGAAGAAATCAAGAAATATGGGCAAGCAGCACTGTATTTTATGTCCTTTATAATTCACGTTCTTTATCATTTGGTTGTCTCTAGCAAAGAAACTTTCCCCACATACTGATGATGGATAACTTTTGAAATAAAACCGGGCTGGAACTAAAATGGATCCCAGTACGAATTAAAAAAATGCAAGGGGAGAAAATTCGGCGTCTAATGCAGAGAATATTCAAGAACATGAAGGATTCTGGAGACCTGCTGCAGTGTGTGAACTGCAACAAAAGCAGCAGAATTTTATAGAGAGAAACGGGCCTTGGGCAACATGAGACAGAGGACACAGGCAGCTCATCTTCTCAAGTCAGAGGCTCAGAGCCTGCCTTTAAATACAGACACTGGGTGAACTCTTGGATGGGAGCAGGCTGCTAGAGGAACACTAACACAGCCCTGGTGATCCTCACGGTCCCCAGCACCTCCAGCTGCATTGGCTAGGAAAGACTGGGGAGTCTGGACCAGCAGCTCTGCTGCCCTGGAGCCTCCCCCACGACACAAGGGTTCCTGTCGCAAGGGTTTTGCCCAAGTGGGTGTGTTAAGGGGCCACGTTCTGAACGTCCTCTACCAGCCACGAGCGGACACAAGATCTCAAACTGGGTGAATCAGCAGGATAGCCCGGTCTTACAGGATGTCTTATGAAGCCAGGAATCGGGAAACATTTGTGGGGAGGAGAGAAGCAAGGAACAAGCAATTTCCATAGCCTCTTCTTTGAACCAATCAGTAGCTGTTCCCACAAATGAGCAGATCGGAGACTTTACATTTTCTCAAGAATTAACAGCTTTTGTGGCCAGCTCCTCGCGGTGGGAAGACAGACAGACGGACAATGAGGGAGAACTCCCCCTTCAGCAGGGGGCTTCATTAGTGAGTTATTCTGCAGACCATTCTCCTCCCAATTCTCAAAACTTTGACGCTTTTCAGGGTGGAAGAGTGTAATGAAATGACGCCAAAGGAAACAATTTATTTTCCTTCCTCCGCCATCCCCACAGAAGTTATTATAACGCAATGGTAAATGTTGCTGTACGAAGACAGATTTCTGCTGGAGCAGCCTCACGCAAAACCGTGAGATGAATGGACGGTCTCTTGATGCCGTGGGTTGGATTTTCAGGGGTGACGCGGTGCCAGGAACCATGATGGGAGCGGGTGATCTTTACAGGAAGAAGAAACCTGAGTATCACAAAAAGTCCCTTCCCCTTGCGTTACGCTGAGCCATTTTACCCCAACTGCTTAAAAGCATGACTGGGCCCCCAAAATCTTACGAGCAGGTTAAAAGTCACCTACTGGTTAGAATTGGTAACTAGGACCTAGCTCCTAGGCTTTGAATCCTGAGAGCTAGAAAAATCAGACAGCTTCACAAATCTCCTGGCTCAGGAGCTGGAGCTTTAAGGCAGGTCTTGTACATCACGTGAACTGGCAGTAGCACTTGGTCTCGGTAAAGAACCAAGTCTCCATTTCTGGTTTCATTTTTAGATGTTCTTCACAATGGTGCAAAGTACAAAAACTCTGTCACAATCACCGAAGAAAGGGAATGAGGTTGAACCTGAACAGTGCTTGGTCACCGACAACCTTCCTTTAATGATCCCACCGCCCCAAAATAAAACAACCCAACGTCGCCTCTTTTCCTTACACCAGAGGGATTATGGGAGTGTCCATGTCTGGATGAAGGATATTAATCGACATTACAACACCTTTCAAGTAGAGAATAGAGCAAACCAAAGAAATGAAAGGTATAGCTCAATGATACGGTCAGAGCCAGATTTTGTCTACTCAGTGCAGCGTCTAACATCCACTCGCACTTGCTCTTGTTTTTTGTCTTTTCCAGCTAGGCCAGAAAGACTAACAGCCTCAGGCCTGTAGCTCAACCTGGCAACTAACAGACCACGGTCCCCAACTGCTGGAAAAGTGTTTCTGGGGAGGAAAAAGACTAAAAGTGAAGGGAGCACTGCAGAACCCATAAAAATATTCACATTGGCTCAATGAAGTAATACGCACGACTAAAGACACTAACTGCTTCATTTCAAATACTGCTTCCCATACCTTACTCTCCGAGTTCATTTACTACATTCAAGTCATTTACTAGAAAGGAAGGGTTGTAAGAGCATGGTTATGACTGAGTAAATTCCAGATTAAAGCTAAAGCCTAATCTCTCATTGCAGAAGCATTGCCATTTTCCCTGAGTGAAATCAAAAGTAAAAGAAAAAACATATGAGGAGGTGAAAGGCTAATGGCTTCTGAAGATAGCTCAGCGCTGATAGGGCTGAGATTATTTTCTGAACAACTTTTCTCTCATTAAAAGCAAGGAGGTATCAGATTTTAACGATTTGGTTTTTTCCCATCTCAGTAGGACCAGAAAGACTTGACTTCCCTGTTCTCCACAGCAGTCTTCCAGAAGAAATGTTTTACCTGCCTTCTTATCACGGTGAAATGATACCTGCACTTGAAAGCAGAATTTTTACCCTTCCCTACAACTTTAGGCACATACACCTCGCTCTCAGAGAGCTGACAGGAAGGCAAATCACCTGCTGCAAACTGACAGCTGTCAAGGGATAATAAATATCTGTAATGAGGTGAGTTTCATCCTCCTCCATGTACCTACAGCTTTCGCTGAAATTACACCTTCCTCTTCGGTCTGACCAAGCCACTGGAGTTGTGTGTCCAGTCCCCGAGCACTGAGTGTGGGGGCTGCTGCTTTTCCTTCCGCACCTCTTGCAGGTCATCTCTTCCCAAACGGCAGGAGAGATTTTTTTCAGTTTGCCAGTTCCCTGACCCCACCTTGGCTACAGGGACTTCTCTGCAAGTTTCTGTATTTACTGAAAGCTCTTAGGCATGGAGACACTAAAGAAATCACTACACTGTCTGGAAAAGTTAAACAGCCCTAACTTCTGAATATCCCTCCTCAAACCTCTTGGAACTCTCACATAAAATCACAACGTATCATTCCTTGTCTTACAGGAATGAAAACGCTTGCGTAGAAACAATCCACTCAGCTGAGTGACAGCAAGAGGCTGAGCAAACTGCAGGAATGAGGCCACAGCTCCCTGACAGCAGGAAAAGAGGTTAAGGTGTGGGGAGAAAAGAAGCCTGCATTTCAGAAGTGAATTTCCAGCAGAAAGGAAGGAGTAAAACTATTCACTCAGACACACAGACAGTTCCTACCCCTGCTGCCTAAATAAAGGCTCTTTCAGCATTAATCCTTCCCGTCAGCATGCTGTCTCAAAGCTGTTGTCTTCAGGAGATGAAGTTCTTATGTGGAAAAATCTGCCAGAGCATAAAAGTTTGCATCTCTTAGTGTCTCCAGCAATGCCGAGCTATCTACAACCTCCGGGAATCTAGTCCCATCACTTGACTATGCAGCAAAGCCCCTCAGCTCGAAGAGACGCACTGCAGGCTCTGAAGAAAATGATAGGTACAACAAATCAATATATATTGGCACCACTTATAACCTTGGTATCTGTAATAATAAGGCAGTTTTACTAAGAAGGCTACACATCCACTGGAGACTTTACTGAACATACCTCATGGCAAATACAGAACTGCTATTGATTTGAATAGAATGAGATTTTGGCAATTAACAATGAATTACACGCATGGGCTCCTGCTCCTAGAATGTCACAGCTCAGAAAGGAAAACGCCTTCCCAAACCAAATACAAGCTAAGCTCAAAAAGGCCCTTTTCTCCTTTAGCACGCATCACACTGTAGCAGGAATCCCAGCCCCGTTCCTGCTTATTCATGAGGGTGCGTATGCAGGAGCGGGGAAGAGGACAAGGAAGAATTTCTTTATGAAAAAAAAAAAGAAAAAAAAAGCAGCAGCCCCATTCCTGAGGCGCTGTTGCTATGGGCCTGCGGGGTTCACAACAGATGGCAGGAGAGCCATCCCTTTGCCGGGCTCTGAAGCTGTCCACTCAAGCATACCATTCGCATTCCCCGCATACCTCCAGCCCCGTGGCTTCGGTCCAGGGCGGCCTGTCCCCCTCGACGCCCCGCCGACCTCTCTCCTCGAGGTCCCTGCGCCAAGCTGTGGGGCCGGGATGCAAGCAGTGGGACGACATTCGGTCCTCCCGCTCCGTCTCGCCTTTCCTCTCCATCTCTGCCTTTTCCCACAACTAAGCTGCGATAAACAATTTCAGTATTTGATCTTCCGAGAGTTTGAATCGCTGGGAGAGAGCGGTTTGTTAGCTGGAGGCTCCCATTTCTGCATCCTCGCCCTGGTCTGAATCAAGGAAAGGGAAAAGAGCCCCTTAGGGCCTGATTCAGACCAGCGCTGTGCATCTTCTTCCTCCTTGGATAGAGGAGGCAGCAGCCTTTGGGATAACAGCTTGAGGTGAGGAAGGCTGGACCAAGACACCCTCTTTGCCACAGAGGACATCATCACATCCAAAACACTTCAGGGGAGCCGAGTTCAGAGCCATGGTCGCAACCAGAAAGGATTCACTCGCTGTCTAAAAGGTGTTGTTAACAGCTCAAAAGTGTGAGAGAAAGTGTGCGGAGGGAAAACAGTGTAAAGATGGGGTAAGAGAAGTACCAGGTGGGGAAAAGCATGATTTCAGCAGCAGAGATATCCAGATGTATCCAAGAGACAACAGAAGCAATAGCAACAAAATCCAGGTTCTGCCTTGCTGGTCCATCTAGTCTAGTGTAGGGCAAGATTACCTGCAAGAGCCCCCAAAATATGCAAAACCCTGTGGAGAAGACCCCGCTGCCGGGGAGTTCATGGTCTCAGCCTTGCTCTTTAGTCCCTGCAAAATCCTGCCTGTGAAGCAAAGCGTGCCTCTGCCCGCACAGCAAAGCCTGCCCAGGGCACCACCGGGCTAAAGAAAAGTCAAGCCGCCATCGCCCCCACACACACATCTCACACTTAATCGTACCGTTCTGGTCTCCTAAACCCAAACAACAGCCCTCTTGGCTCTGCAGTGAGGAATTTGAATGCGATTTGCCTGTCACTTGCTGATCACGCATAAGAGGGCTCTTCGGGGCTTATTTGCATTTGGCTGCTGGAGTCACTTGTTTTTTTCTTTTTTCTTTTTCTTTTGTTTTTTTTCTCGGGGGGATGTTTACAACAAGGATGGAGAGACAAAGCGGCAGATGCTGCAGGCGAACCGGGAGGAGCATGTGCAGCTGCCCGTCCGCATTTTGCCGAGCTGCAGGGCTGCGGCGAGGCAGCCCGGGCAATGCGTCGCTGCTGGTCGGCAGGTTCACCCAAACCCCTTCGCTGCTCTCCTTTATGGCCGTGACTTGCCCGACCCTCCTAAATGTCACTCTTCCAAAGTGAAAATTATCTTCTGGTTTGTTTTGCATCTGATGCAGGCAAGGAGCAAGCGTGAACTTTGAGAAAAGAGGATGACTCTCGCTCCAAGTCGGGCTGTGCGGCCACATGTGCAGTCTTTTTCTGTGCAGGCATGCAGGAAATTTTCCCTCCCTCTCACACACACAATGGTTTAGATTTGGTATTTATGAGCTTAAGTTAGAAATAAAGGGGGAATGAAGTTTCCAGGTGGCTCTTTCTTTCTTTAATCTTTCCTGTGTTTCTCCCTCTCTTTTCTATCAGTCTTTAATCAATTTTGTTACTTTTATTGAACAAAGGAGATGCTGGCACAGCCCTGAAGTGCTTGTGCACATGGGTTGCCCTATAACAGCCAAGTTGCTATGATTTATTGTTAAATGGTCCCCGCAGGCTGTAATTTCTAAAAAGAAGAAATGTCCAGGCTTTGGCAACTGAGGTAAATGTTAATATCTTGTATTTCTTCAGCCCCTTGGGTTTCTATGAGGTATTGCCTTTAACCCTTTGAAGGCTTCAGAAAGACTTATCTTTAAAAGAAGTCTTTGAGAAGAAACCAGAGAAAACAGTGATAGAAAAACAGTAACAGTACAGACCAGAGAAAACAGCAACATCACCACTAGATGATTAATTTATGATTCCCTTGAAGGAGATGACCACCAAATCTCTTTAATTCAGGCATCTCTTCCCATTTCAAATAATACGTGCATCACCTTTCTTCACGCTATACTCTACAGAGCCCGAATCACTCTGCTCAGACTGTGCCCAGGAACAGAGAAGAAATACGTGAGTGGCTCATTTACACTCTGACACAAAGACCGCAGGAGATGCCAAATCACTTTAGCAAGTAGTGGGTTAGGACCCAAGCTGGTCGCTTGCCCGTATATCGTTGCTCCAGGGACTGAAGATGACAGCACGTGGACAGTCCTTCCCCGGCTGGCGGCTTCTTTGAATTTGGTTTTCAAGAGTTGGCTCAAGCAAGGCAGAGCGAGGAAATCTGGGGCAATCTAAAGTAACTGGGAATTTGATCCTGTACCCACTTCTACTTTTATTGTCAAAATCTTCCTGCTCTTTTATATATCGAAATAATGAGTGCCTGTTAGGGAGAGGCAGTGTGCTGCACTCACAAGTTGTGGATGCTTCTGTACTTCAGGCAGGCTGGTTTAAGTTGATTTTCTTAAGCAGATAATCTACAGCCCAAAATTACTGCATATTCCACTAGCAACCACTTCAACTTGCTTTCACCCACACTGCCAACCTTCACTAGAAAAAACACATTGTTATCACAATTCCAGCTGAAGTACACAGCTAAAATTTTGGGCCAAACCAACAACCAAACAAACCTAAATGTATCTGAATAGCAATGAAGCAGATAATGAGTTTAAAAATTAGTGAATGGCTTTACTATAGGAGTTAGTGTCTCAGGAAATGATAAAAATCAAAGTTCAATGAACTTAGCTTTATGATTCACAACCAATCTAAAAGGGTGTATAATGTACGACAGGTCCTCAATAAATGCTAATTTGCACAGGCCCACACTGGAGCAGTACTGACTGCTCTCTCTTAAGAATCAGCCTCTTCCCCATCCTCATTCTGCAATGTTCCTGTATTAACCAAACACGAAGAGATTCCAGACAGTATGGATACCTCATCCGTAATAAATATTGATGCAAAGTGCTGTCCTGGTTTGACACGCGCTTTAAACAACTCTCAACCTAGAAAAGGCCCAAAAGAGTGTCACTTGCTCCAGCAAGAGACTCTTCCAGACTATAAAACTGTAAAATGCACCTGACGTGTCACGATGTGCACGTGAGTCAGATGCTCCACTCATGAGACTCAGCGTGCCAAGCGCACGGCATTATTCTCAGCACCCTTGGCCACCAAGGGAGGGAACAGCCTTAAATGCACTGCGAGGCTCTCAGCAGCTCACCTCGCCTGCGAGCTTCTGGCATTTTTGTAGCCTAAAGCCCAGCAGATTTGCTCACAGCGCTCAACCGCTTCTCCAGTGACAGAACCTGAGCTCCGCATCTGCTGCGAGCTCGCTTAAAATAGCAGCGGAAAAAATCTGCCCTGGTGCTGGCGGGCTGCTCACGGGCTTTGATGTTTATGATGCTCATGACATTTAGGGCCAACACGGTCCTTGAGACCCCTGTCCTCCCTCTTGCAAAGTCCTACCGCCTCTGCAGGCAGAAAGCTCAGCCAGGTTTGCTTTGCCAAAGCTCTTGAGAGGCTGCTTACCTTTCCTTCCGAGACCCCAGACCGAGCCTCAGGTATTCCCATCCTTGCGGCGGAGGCAGCCTGCCATCCGGCGAGCGCAGATCCTCGGAGGAGGGAATGGCACTATGGCCTCGGAGAACGGAGCATAGCGACTGAGATAACAAGTTGCAGACACAGGTGCTGTGCACAGAGGCACCTCAGGACTAATCCCACAGTAAAAAAGCAGGAGGTTTGCTCAGCAGAGGCAGCTCAGATTACTGCCCTCCTACCAAAAGCAGTCGTCAGCAGGCCTGACAGGCAGGAGCAGGGACCGTGAGGAAAGGGGAAATTTGCCGAGTGAAAGTGCCAGCCAGCTCTGTCCCGAGTCCCTGCAGACTGCCTTTTGGCCCCTCTCGTAATTAACTGGGCTTTTGGGGCGCGGGAGGAGAAAAGAAACTGTATTCAATAAAGAACTGTTTGTCGCCAGCCAGCAACTATTTACTGTTTTCTCTTGAAAATCACCGCTCAGATTTCATTGGAAAAATATAACTGTGAGGAAGGCTGGGGAATAAAACCCCACTGTGGAAGAGAGGTGCAGCAGGGATGTTGGTCTCTTTTGCTCACTGGCCCCTAAGTTAGGGCACAGCAATACGAGTGCAGGCTCAGGGTGAAAAAAGATGCCCCCAGCAGCTCCTTTCTGTGGGTCCCGCTGCCTCTTGCCCTGCACCAAAGCACCGGGCCTGAGCCCCGGCGGAGGAGAAGGCTGTGGGCATGTGGCTCTGTACAAAGTCCACGGAAATAGCACAGAAAAGTACGTGGCCCGTAACACGGTGGACCCATCCTGACACAGAGGGTGTCACCCTGATGCAGCCAGGGAGGTTTAGTGATCCTCTACCCAGCCAGGCTGCCATAATGCCCAAGAGAATGCCGAAAACATAACTTAAATCTTTGTTATGTATATTAAATTAACATGCTTCTCCTATGGGAGCAAAATGTTTCGTTTCAGGCCAAACAGAGCACACAATTTCACTTCCATTTCACCCTAAATATTTACTTTTCCCAGCCAGAGTGTTAGATCAAACCATAAGTTACTCACAACCTCCCTCATGCTTTTTATCACACTTTCTCCACTTCAACATCTCCTTTACTTCAAGAGCATGAATGCATCATCCTCTTCAATTTCCAGACACCCTAGAGCAAGCAGGAGAGCTCACTTTCATAAGGGGGACGAGTATAAGGGCCAATGTCACATAAAAATACTGACCAGTAGGAGGAAGTGAACCCAGTGTCCCAGGCCAAACACCAGCAGAGGGGGGAGATTCCCATCTGCCCCACACAGAAAATGGCACTGGCTGCCCGCTGTCACCTCTTGCAATTTCAACTCACGATAGCAATGATTTTTGAAAGCCTGATAAACACAGAAGACCAAGAGGTAACTCCAAGCTGAGTCAACTGGCTCTTTTCAGCTTCTGAAAGGTGTATTTTTTAACCAATATGTCTGATTTTAATTAGCTTAGGCATTCTTGAATAGAAAAAAGAAAGCTACAGTGTCAAATGAGAAAATGTTTTACATTTACATACACGTACTGAAGACCGACCTGGTCCCCCTTCTAATGCCAAAGTCAAAGCAGGCAGAAAATTGAAGGAAGAGAGGTCTATTCTAGAACTATTGGAAGAGCTAGTGTTTTGGCCAGGGGCATCCATGTGAATGCTCTTTGTCCACCTGCATTTGAGTGAGTTCCTCAGGCTGCCTTTCGCTACAGACAGGAAGATTCAGGCATATAAAAGACCATTTGATACTGTCTGTGCAGTTTCTGCTCTTCATTATTCTCTTGACTGAGATATTCCATTGATCCAGCCACAAGTGCGAAACAATACCAAGGGATTTGGACGACCTATGCAAATGCATTCATGAAAAAATGTAAAGTAGTTACAGCAACCACTACACCCTAACATCTGTTTTACTGAAGTGAATTCAGGCAAACTCAAGTTTCTATCAGTATGATTAGGTTGGTGTTCATTAGTCTTTCCTGACCCCACCTCCCTGTCAGAGGAAACCTTGGATCAAGCAAGAAGAGCATGGCAAAGTTCTTGAGGAACTGGTTTATATTCCTGGGTAACTAGTGTAGCTGAACAAAACAAATATTTGGCCCGGCTAAGGATATGTGTACATCAGCACACATCAGCGCCACACAGCTCAGACTCCCCGGATAAATCCAAATTTGTAGCCAGCTCTTGAAATTAAAGCCATGCAACAGCAGCTTCTTGTAATGATGACGAAATTCAGTTATTCTCAGCTCTGCCCCTGGAACCGCCCTGCGAAGCCGTCATCCTGCCGTCCTCTGCACCTGGTACAGGTAACCAGAACCTCGCACAAGTCCTGGTATTTGCCCTATCGACTAAAGGTCAGCCTGCGCACAACCACAGACGGAGGAGCGAGGCACAGTGGCAGAACATATGCCTGCTTGTTCCGGGTTTTCATACGATCTGACCCAGCTCCCTCTTAATCCTCAGGAAATTCCAAAAGAAGGCGATTCTTACCCTAAAAAGCCCTTTGTATGGCACTCATAGATTTATCAGCCTTTTCTGTGTCACTTTTCAACAAACCGAAGCCCAGTTTGATTATTGCCCAAAGAAGGCAAAGTAATCCAAGGGCATTCAGTGAAAGAAGCAGCTAATGCAGGGTGGCAGTGGCCAGAAATGGCTGTTTCTAACGCAGTTTCAGGTGAGGGGTCAGTCTCCCATGTCCCATATAGGATAACACATTACAGTGACTTGCATTTTGTTTCCCAAGGCATTTTCCCACTGTCCCAATCAGCTGCCTTAGTCTTTTTTTTTTTCAAAAATGGTATCTAGATCTTCTTCAGATTTACTGCTCACTGTGGGAAATTTCCTAAAAGCCTGGCAGCCCTAAGCTGTAGCTAATTAAATCCTAGAGAGTAAGCCCATTGCCAATGATTTCAAAATTAAATTCTGTTCACCTCTTAGCTGTCTACCCCGTGTTTTGCTTGACCCTTCCTAAAGAGACGGGAACTGCAAACATTTTGATGAACGCATAGAAAACTCCTCTAATGAAAATACAGATGCTTGAGATAGTGAAAGACTTACCACTTTGATCCAATACACAAGCAAATTTGAAAGACTTTAATTACCTGGGAACAGGCTGTCCAAACCTCAGAAATATTGCACAATCGATGGGTCGGGACCCTGATGGGCTTTGGTCAGTCACACCTATTTGCATCAGCTGAGGAGCTGTCCCTTCATGTAAGACTCCAACCAAAGGCTCTTTTTATTTTTCAAAAAAAATGCATTTTTAAAAGCCCCCCTCCCTGTTCTAAGATCTCAACACAACACAGCATCAGTGACGCCTGGCAGATGGGGAGTTCAGAAACAAGGAGACACGACCAAGGGCCCACTGGAAAGCTGTGGAGGAGTCCCCAAGCGAATGTAAAACAGCACAAGACCACCCTGCCAGTCTTCCACCAGTTTAAACACCAGATTTGGCCTCTCACGTCGTGGGTCTTAAAAATTCCATGTGCGTGAAACCTTCCTTTCTCCTGCTTCCCCAGTCATCATCACTGAACAAAAACTAACCACATCGCGTAGCAGCTCTCTGGAGACATGCTCCTGCTCTGCTACAGAGAGGGGTGTGAGCCAGTGCCTATTCTAATTAATTTCATTCACAAAAAACTTGGATTTATTCGATGTAATTTTCTGGCATGCTGTCAAATGCGACACAAAATTACATTAGTGTCATAAGAGGAAAGGATTAGTTCACAGAGTTCTTTGAAGAATTGTGTTGGCACTTGCCTTGTTGTAAAAATGCCAGCAGCTGCCCCGCTCTCTAGGAATAGCCCATTTTCTCCTGGTCAGTGAGGGAAATCTGTGCTCAGTGAGGGTCTGAGCCAAAGCCCAAAGCTTTTTTGAGTCTGTGGGAATCTTTCCACCAATTTGCACAGGGTCTGAGCCTCGGATGTCAGTTGTACTGACATCTTCCTCCCATGCTTCGACACTTTTATACGGTTATTTATCAAGTAGAGTGGAAGATTTTTCCTTTTTTTTTTTAAATTTTTTTAAGGAAAGTGCCTTAGTTAGAGCAATTTGCTGCCAAAAGAAGAATAACTTTGTAGCTACAGCATAGGTATAAATAGCAAGGGTGCTGGGTTTAATTCTTGCCCTTGCCCCAGAGGTTTTTAAATGAGTTGATTCAAATCAGATTGGTCTGAAAACCTAACACTGGAGGGCAGGTGGCAGAGCCGACACCTTCTCCCTGCCAGCACCTGAAAGCAGACACGGCAAGAAGAGGATAAGGGCAGAACTGATACACCGGCGCATCCAACGTCCTCCCAGCCCCAGCAGGTTGCTGCGCGACGACTGCGTAAGCGTGAGACAGCCCCTGGCACGTAGCAGCACGTTTTTGTCTGTCATGGGACGGGTGTTTCCAGGGGCTGAGTCCCTGGGTGAATTCTCAGTCCGCTCAGCACCTGAACGAGCCAACTTCCCACTGACACTGCCGGTGTGAGGGCTGCAGCGTACTTCTCCTCCCAGCATCTCCCTCAGGTCTCATTGTTCAGACAAGGGGGCCCAGAGACAGGGATGTGCCAAGAGAATAAGTTGAATAACCCAAGTGAAGCAGGGAATCTGTAGGGGAGCACGGAAACGAACACGCAGATTACTGTTATAGCCAAGGATAAGCTTAATCCTTTCTTTTTGTGCATTTTTTAGCACAACAGGAAAATGAGGATAATGTTTTCTATCCCCAGTCCTCCCTTTATTTGACTCGTATTTTTACCCTAAGGCTCTTTGAGATGGAGAAGAATTGCAGGCACCGTTAATCTTGAGGCAGACACAAACCACCAACCACCACCACTGAAAAGAGAAAATAACTGCCTTGAATACTGATCTTTGCTATGGTTGTATCTCTTTCGTTACTTACACCTCACTACAGAGCTGCCCCACAGAGAGGTGATAGAGTGAAATATCCATCACTACGTAAAACAAACCATGAGACCTGGGCAAAAGCACATGCTTGAGACAGGTAAAGCTGTTGGTAAAGGTGTCAGCACGTATCAGAACTTTAATTGCAGCATCTGTCTTGGTGGCGATGGCTAGCACCAGGCCCAAAACATTTGGCTCCTCATTTAAGCTACCGCTGATTTGTACGAGCAGAGGATTGGCTCACGGGTGGGTTTGGAGAAGAATGATGCTGAGGGGCGGCTCTTACCGCGGTGGTCTCAGAAGCACCAAGCTTGTGTGCCTTGAGCTTCCAGAGCAACAAGATGTTAGGGCAACTATACGCTCTAGGAACTTCATCTGGGATATAATACTCTGTATACCACATAAATAACGCTTGAACAGACCTCTTACGGTCGCTCGTATCCGTACAATCGGATATACGCTAAGAACCCGTGTGTTGGAGGTACGCAGTGTTGCTGTAAACCACAGCTCTTTTGAGATTCATACTTCATTCTTCTGACTGGCTCTGCAAAGGCACATGTCACCACCAGAGCCCCTCACATTCCAAGTCAAAACCCATGTGCTGGCCTGAACCCTAGAAACAACACCCCAGAAGAGCTCTGCAGGACTCCTGCACGTCCACATGTACCAAGCAAGGGCCAAAACCATTGGTAATTCTCTGCTGGTAACTGGTAATTTTATTTGCTGTCCCACTAGCAAATTTTAATAGAGCTTTGCATTCATTAACCAAGATTGACACCGGATCCAAAAGTTTAAAGAATCAAAGGACCGAATTCTGACCTGAGGTAACTCGTCTGAACTCCACCCAAATCAACGGAGCTGCTTTACACCCACCAAGAACACGGATCGAACTGCCCGTGGCGAGTTCACTTCACAACATACCGGCGTCTCGACAAGAATGATTTTGTGTTTTCAGCCCTGCCCTCCCCGCTCCAGGCAACAGTGAATGCCACAGCAGCTCTAGGGAATGGCTCGTAGGAGGCCCTAGTTCCAACAGCGTTTGTGTTAGAAAAGGGTGTCTGAGGGTTGTTGTCCCAGTGACTGCGGTTCCCTTCAGGACGACACTCGCAGAACGGCTACATTTGCCATCATGCCTCAGTGATCTAATTGCTGCTGTTACGAACGTGTTGAATGTAAAACTATGTAAACAGTGTGACGCTCTGACAGCCATTCTTGCTTACTGACCTGTGCAAAAGTCTATTTTTGGCAAGTGCTGTAGGCCACTGTGGTTGTTGTAAAGCAGACAAGGCAATGCCCGCATTTTGAGCGTTATCTTCAGCCGATACAAGCACACACAACACAATTAGATTGAACTGATACCACTGAAAAGGCCTGAGTCTTTTTTTAATTGCACTCAGCTCTGCTAGAGGCTGAAGTCAGAGAGGAAGTTGAAGATACAAGGTGGGAAAAATAACCCGCCTTTCACAAGTAAACGGCTAAGCCTTACTTCTGTGGCTTGGAGCTCTAGCTTTCAAACGTTCAATCTTCTCCAGCTGGTTAAAGATCAACTGAGTATCAAAAACTCTCCAAGGTAGTTAGCAGAGGACAGTAGGTGAGCCTCCCGCTACGAAATCAAACAAACTGGTCTCTCCGGTTTCTCACTGCGATTCACACCTCCTGTTCCAAAACTGGCAAAAGATCTCCGCGCTGCCATCCTGTAGATTCCTCCGGCTTGATGGTTCTGCTCATACCCGCAGTGGGAGACATCTGCCCCCAGCAGCGATACAGCCATACCAAAGACTATCCTGGGAAATACCTGGGGAGACCTCCTCTTCTGAGGATCTTGCTTCTTGGCTCACTCTCACAGCGGAGCGCTTCCCTGTAACGCAATGCTATCTTGTGTCTTTGCCCAGTGGTAATTTTGAAGGCTGTTCCCTCACTCCCTCTGTTTACCCGTGGCAATTTGATCCGGCTAGCAGGACGGGACACTCAAGCAGCAGTTTGCTTTTTGCCTGATTGCTCAGGTATGAAACGTATCAGAATGTAACGAATGTGCTTTCTTCTGGGCCACCAGAGGGAAGTGTCCTGAAAAGCCCTGCATTAAAAAGCGGGGAAGGAGAAAACAGGCAATTTTCTTGTACAGCTTCTGAAGAATTAGATGGAAAAAAAATGACTAGAATGGATCACCGAGCTAAATCCACCTTGTCAGCGGCAAGCACGCAAAACGATACGAGCAGCAGGGTATGTGTGGTAGGAAATGGTAACTCAATGCAGCAAGGACTGGAAAGTGCACCTGAGGTCCACTCGATAAGGCTTTGCAGTTCCCTGACATGCAGGGCAGCTCTTACTCTGGCTTCAACGCAGTGCACTGGGAAGTATCAGCAAGCTCTCTCATGGCACACCAGCTACAGTCCTGAGGTCTGCTGGAATGAGCAAATGACATACACGTCTGAGGATATTGTCCCAGAAATGAACGGGCAAAGCGAATACAGAGAGGCAGCAAGGAATGGGCAGAAAGAAAGGAACTGGCTTTAGGAACAGGCTGATAGAAGCAGTCCTGGTAAAGAAGCAAAGAAAGCTGAACATTTCAAAATGGCCATTGAGGGCTCCTGAGCTGAGGGTGAGACGAACAAAATGCAGCTAGAGAGCCCATTAAACAGCCTATTAAACAGTTTTCTCCCAAACAAGGATCATCTTAGGGTACAGGCACAGTATTTGCCTTACATGGAGGTTCACTTGGTCATTCTCTGCCTCTGTCCTACTCTAAGTCCATGAGCAGGTAAGGAGAAAGTGTATAAATCCACAACTTCACATGTCTCTCCTACTGCAAGTTCCTCCTTGACATCTGCAGGACATTTTCAAAGGAGTGAAAGTGATGGTTCTCATGTACTACTGACGTTGGTAGTGCTTATTTATTTATAACCATACATATTTATTACGATTAAGTATCCTGGTGAGGTAGGTAATAGTTTCTCATCTCTATTCATTTTAGTCTTTCCTCTCATGCTGCATTTTCTCTGACTTTCCCTTTACATTTCCTTCATTGAAACTATTCCTACTCTCTTCCTTGATTAAATTAATCAATAACAGAATGATGAAGACTGACAATGACGCTTCAGTACTGACTGAGCTTCGCAGATGACATTCCAAGCATGTCTACAGACCTAGCAAGGTGCTGTAACACCAATTTCTGCTTAGTAACACGAGGAGAGGCTCACTCTGCTGCCACTGGTAATAAAAGCTTGCCTTTGTCCTAAAATAAAAACCAAGATTAAAGAGCAATCTGAGTATGTTACACGGGCACCATAAGCGTATGGAACGGGTCGAATAAACTCTGTTGGTGGTCTCCCTGCAATATATCTGAATAAAACATCTGCACTTTCTGTCCATTGTGATGCCTGGGGCCACCATCATACTGCTGAGAGAGAGAGCTGCTGAGTTTTTGATAGGAAAAACAAACAAGGTCCATGTCGGTGTGAGTTTGTGTCACTCCCTAAGCAAGAGGTCTCACAAATTCTGAAATCACTGATTAAAAATTCAGGTCACAAATGACTGCTCAGGGAGTTTTCAGACCGCTAGTATTTGCAGCAAGTAACCTTAATCCAGTTCAGTTGAATTGTTACGGCCATTTTACACAAGTCAAGCAACTCGCACGCTCCATAAATAATTTCTTTCAGAGGATGTAGTGCTGCAAGACATCCCCTCCTTGTTCACGCAACCAAAGAAAATCCCAAGTGTGAAGCGCACTAGTGCCTCCTTCACCAGTCTTAATGGCTAAACTCATTCTGTGTGGGTTAAAGATAATCTGCACATCCTTGATGCTGTAGCTTTACCTCAAGTCTGGCTTGCAAACCTTTGTTTGTTCCCATTTCAACACAGAGATGTGCTGCCTGCCTGGCACTGCCTCCCTAACCGAGATGAAGACTCCGTGTGGCTCAGGTTTCTACTGAGCTTCTTTCCTTAATTTGCTTCTTTTGCATCTTGCCCCATGGAATTTCATTTTATATTGCTGGAAGCTTTTATTTAATGCAGAAACTCATTCTCCCCTCGCTGCTTTCCTCTTTCTCATCATTCTCCTCTGGGATCCTCCTTCTATCCCTTCTCCTCCACTTTTTCCCTAGCGCTGGAGACAAAATCTTCGTCTTCTGTCTTGCCACCAGCTGGCTAGAATGCTGAGTCTTGCCACCTTTGGTGGTGAAGAGAACTGAGAAAAACTTGTGATCCACTGCCCGCAAAGCAGGCTGCCCCTCACGTTTTTGTTCTTATGCTGCTTTCATGCCAGCGCTGCAGGGTCAGCTGGGACTGTGTCAAATTACCTGAACTGAACGCTCGGCTCTTAGCTCTTAACTGCAGTTTTTCAGTTCTAAGTTTATGGATTGTCACTGAGCTTTAAATGTGCACAGAGGGCTTCAAGCACCTTGGCAAGGGAATAGCATGTGAATGCGATACCTCTTAAAATTAACACGCTTGATCTTTCTAGTGGTGATGAAATGAAACCATGAAAAGCTCTCAACCAAATTTTTTTCAAGTTCACTACAGTATTCTAAACCAGGAAAACATCAAATACACTTGCATATTCATTAAAAAAGGAGAAGAAAAGGTGAAAAAGCCTTGGGAACTTAGAAATAATGGAGAGAGAAATTATTATGTTACAGTATGAAGTGTTATTCAGGGACATAAGACACTGCTGTCTGATTGCTCATTTTTCCAGAGGTGGATCACCTCCTCTTTCAATAACTCAGGGACTGTAATGAGAACCATGTGATCGATGCCCACTGGGATTGCTCTGCCTTTCATGATTTCTACTGCATGTGAAAAACCAGCCAAGGGAATTAAAAAGTTGCTCATTTTCTCTTTAAGCTTGAAGAAAGAGGTCTCGAAACTTTCTAAGAGATGTGATCCCATGACTCAGGCATCCCACCAGGAAACACCAGGAAGTGCTGAATTTTGGCCTGGCTGTGACACTGCTGACCTTGAGCACAACACTTCTCCATGTATAAAGACATATATGCACACACAGATATGTGTGCATGTGCCTATAGTGTGTGTGCATACATATCCAGGCAGAGAGTGCTTGTTCACCCTTGGTGTCCAGTTTGAGGCACACAGGAACTGATCTTCCCAAAGTACTTTTTCCAGTTTGTAGACTGAAAAAAAGGCTTTTCACAACACGGGCAGGTTTTAGTCTCCACCAGAGAAATGCTGCTAATGAAAATACCTCAGTGGAGAGGAAGAAAACTGGGATGAAGCAACTGCAATAGGACAACTCTGCTTGTTGATCCTTTTCTCTTTCCTTTTCTTTTTACCTCTTTGGTGGACAGATCAAACATCAAAAACAATTCTTCATTTACACCAAACAGAACCACTTTGCTAGTTCATCTTGGCAAAATTAAATTAACATATGACAAAAGGCTTCCATTTTCACAATTTTGCTAAGATAGTTCGAATTGAACATTTTGTTCAGTCAATACAGTTGGATTACAGCTGATATGGGCCTTAAATAAAAACCATTTATGTCTGGAAAACAACAGAAGAGGCAGCAAAGGCAGGAAACCTACTCTAGAGAGCAGGAGTCTCTGTGCTGTCCATACCTGCCCGGTGAGAGATCACTCATTCAGTGACAGCGCAAGGGCTGTTGCTCAAAAGATGGGAGCAAAGTGGCTGCTGTTCCCCCAGATCACATCCTGAGTACAAGATAGGTGAGACGGCTCTCAGTCGGTACAGCCGCTCTCTCACTCACCTGCAGAACACCAAACAGCTCCAAGTCTTGCTGAGGTCGGTGAAAATCTTTCTGCTGTCACAGCAACAGTGATCACATGCAGCAAATGAGGCAAGAGCTAGGTACGGAACTGCCCCCCTTTCACACCGAGCCCCAAGCACTTTGAAGGAAGACGGGACTGCTTGTAAATCACTGAGCAGGAATTCTAGATTGTCACACGGCAGGGGAGCAGTGGAAGCGATTTGGGCAAGTATTTCATGCGCTTGGACGTATCAGCAACAAAGGAGTCACAGAAATGTTGGGTGAAAAGAACAAACGCTTGACCTTGGGCTCATGCCTGTGTGCTTTAAACAAGGCTTTTGCCAAGATCGAGCCAAGCCACAGGCTCTCAGCTGGAAACGTGCAGGAAACAGCTGCGACACCGTGCAGGGCAGGACAGAAGGAGGGGAAGAGTGTTGGTCTTGCCTACCTGCGGACGACTAGCTTCAGTTTCTTGTAGGACCCTTTAACCAAGGAGATGGCCTCTCTCCTGGAGCTGCTCAGTTCCACCTCATTGATGTTTACCACTTCGTCGCCAGCCTGCAGCTTGGAAGGCAGGGAGTCTGCTTTGCCTCCCTCTTCGATCTGCACAGGAAAGAGAGGAGAAAGAAACGGTGAGGCACGCCTGTCACAGTTTGGCTACCACACGCAGAGCTGAGCATGCCTTCCTGTTGAAGGAGTTAGGTTGGCCAGCCCCAAACTCAGCTGCCCGACTACGAAACCTTGTCTCCGTTCGCCAGTCAACTTCTGCAAAGGTCTGTCCTTGCCTTCCCAACATTCCGCACAGATGGAAGCTGGGGATCGGAAGCCAAGTTAATTCTGCCAAGAGGCATTGTTTGGAATAAGCCTCAAATCTCTGGTATTTGGAAGCGGTCAGCCAAACGGCCATGAAGCACCTCCTGGTAAGAGCAGCCAGGCACCAGCCCAAGGGCAAAGCCAGGATTAGAAGAGCTTGGATGTGATTTTCATTGTTCCAGCTCCTCTTTGTGATCTAGCTGGCTGGCCAGCAACAACAGAGATGCACATAGGTGCAGGCAGGTAATGACAGCACCTCTGTAGGGTTTTTCACATACAGATTTAAAGAAAGTAGACAATAATTTTAATTTTATGAGAAAGTTTGCTCAAGGCTGTGTAGTGGCAAAGCTAGAAGGAGAACCCTAGGGCACTCTCTCCTCTGTTTTGTATAGTCCATCGCATACATTGTGTAGTCCTTCAGTGTGCCAGCAGAAATACATCAAATCTGCAAAGACGTAAATGACAAGGCAGAGGACAAGAAAATTTAGCCCAGATTCTCTGAATCTCAGCCTCGTGTGCTAGTGCACTACATCTGTGCGAGGGCTTAGGAGCATATCAGAGAGCAAGATTATGTATGGGCTAATGCACTGCAAACTGCGAGTTTCTGGAGACTCGGGAGTGCAACCGGTTCCGAATGCAACCAACATAGCTTCAAAACTTTCCACCACAAAATCTGGTATTCAAAGCACCTGGCAGTCCCTGTTCAACACAGGATGCGACCCGTGTCAGCAACTGTCGTGTCACGCACACCTAAATACAACATCTCATGGCACATTAGATGTATCACCTTTTCCTTCAGGCCTTCACCTTCCCAGACATCATACTGAGACAAAGAAATGTATCTGAGCCGGATTAAGACTCTGATCCAGGCTGAGGAAGGATAACTGTTTGCAGGGGTACCACTTTCTCAGCAGTGAAATTGGACACACACTTCTGGAAGTTGTTTTTATTTCAAGTCATGCCAGGCAAAGTATAATTGAACCACAATGCAGACATGTAACTCAGCACATGTAGACATATTACCCAGATTTTTAACAGAACATTAGCCTCGGTGTTGAGTGGTGATTTTTCACAGGCGAAGCCGGTCTGTTCTCCTGAACAACAGCATTCCAG
The DNA here is from genome assembly GCF_000703405.1 of Apaloderma vittatum. NCBI lineage: Eukaryota > Metazoa > Chordata > Aves > Trogoniformes > Trogonidae > Apaloderma > Apaloderma vittatum. Next base: position 80,089 of record NW_009697304.1, on the reverse strand, counting down.
GTCATGTACCTTCTATAACTCAAAATCTAACTTCCACAAACAGTAGCTAATAAATTCTCTGACCCCCCTACAAAGTTGGGTAAAAATGGTTGTCATTCATCGTACCAGGAAGTCATTCCACTGATGAATGAGTTTTTCTTTTCTCCTTAAGAATGGATAAAACCACAGGAATGAGACTTCATATAAAGGGCTTCGTATCACAATTACCAGGAAGGGTGAGAGATGAAACATTAGACCTTGCTGCCAGCATAAATAAATAACAAACTAAAACTGCAGTATTGCTCTCGTTTGTTGCTGCTGTAAAAGAAAACAGGTGGGTATAATTTCAGTGACATACAATAGAGTGGGATACTATGGGTTAGATTATAACTTGTGATATAGCCAACAGAAAGGATTTTTTTATTTGTTTCTGGTTTGCCATGTTAGATCACGTATAATGGAGAAAAACCATTCTTGGAAAAAAGATCTCCTGTAACAAATACCAACCACTTCAAAGGCTGAGATACTCATCAGAAGCGCTTGTATTAACTTCTGCCTTGATGAACCCTGACCTTAAAAAAACAACAAAATCATGATCTGTGCTTTATCCTCTAATAATCCAAACTGTATTTATATACTGCAGCATTTTCACTCCATGGGATCACGGTTTTAGGTTTCTCTTGGCAACCACATGGGCAAGACAATCCTCTTTCTTCTTTTTTCAAGTCAAAATGGGAATCTGGATTCTTCCATGCTGGTCTTTATAAGTAACGCAGAATCAAAGACTAAGGAAAGACTAAACTTCACAAGACTTCTGATAAATTTGCTAACATTATGAACAGATCTGAAAGAAATCTTTCTTCAAATTCTGATGCGTTCCAGCTTAGGCCTGTGCCGAGGGCTCTAAAACTGCAGCTTGCAATGCTGTGTAGCCAGCTACAGCACGTGGTACAGAATGCCTTTAAGGAAAGTTCGCTAGCATGAGCACAGAATCATCTGCAAGTAACTCCAGAGGCTGAGAATGATCTGCTCTGCTGCTTTGCACTTACAACTATCCAGGATCAAGACACACTTTTTGTGACTAGAAGCTTTCGATGGCAGCATATATACCTAGAGAGAATATAAATGGAGATACGGATTGATCTTCTGTTGTTGATGTAGTTATTTTATCTATGAATAACCTGTTAGCCTTCTCATCTGCATATCGCTTAGGTGTAGTTGTGTGATTTATTCAGCTGGGGTTCCATGGATGCAAATTCCTTAAAGTTCCTGGAGAAAAACACTCCCAACAGGCCTGTGACCTGGCAACTACCACTCAGAGAGTCAAAAGAGGCAAAAAGACTTCCAACTTTCAACCAAAAGCCCAGAAACAAGGCGCTGCATCCCAAAGCAAGGCTCAGATGCTCCACACTCATTTCTTCTCTCTGAATGCCTTTGAAAATATTTGTGTTTAAGGAGTGGTGATATTTCAGGGGAAGGACTGAGCAATTCCAACAAAACAAGGCGCGCTGTAAACACAAAGCTCAATCTCTAGCCAGCGCAACAATTATCAACAAAGCAAACAAACCTCTGCGTACGTGCAACTTGTTTAAATGAACACCTGCTTCACTGGGCAAGGCTGGCTCTGTGAAGCACGGAGCAGTTAAGGATGGAAGATGCTGGCAAAGCTTTGCACGCCACCACAAACAAATAATAGGCAGGCAGGCCACTTCTGCACGTGGGTTACCTTCCTGGAACAACCTGCCTCTCCCTGCAGACCACATCCCACACAAAGGAAATGAGAAGACAAGTCTCTAAATCTCAAGTGGTTCTAAGTGCTGTCAGTCAGTGGGGGCAGAGCCAGCAAGGCGGTCGGTGGTTTTAAGTGTGCAAATTGTACTGGAGTAGTTTGAGCAGCCACAGCGTTGTGAAGATCACTCTCAACAGTCACCTGTGCCAAAAAAGTAACCAATGAGCTACACGACATAGCTTAAAAGGTGGAGCAATAGCCAGTAAGACCTCTTATGTTTGTTTAAGCTGAGAAAACCAAGGTGATAGGCAGACAGCAAACCTTCTGGGTGTAGGGTTGTGGCTTATCCTTCAGGAGCATGAGGAGCCAGTGGGAGCCAGGCAGGGACTGACATTTTTTTTCCTTTTGGCTGGATTGAACCAACTGCTCTGCCAAGCCAAGTTATGTGAGGTGACTCTGATGAGCACAGGGTTGAGAAAACCTAAAAAAACGCTGGTTTTGAACTTTATCTGCTGTGCTAAGCCTTAGGAAGCCTGATCTCACTGGAGGTGCTGTGCCCAGGCACTGCCACGTGGGAAGAAATCCTCTCCTTGAAATCAGCAGAAGCACGTGGACAGCAAGACCTGCGTCAATAGCACGAAGAGTCCTCATTTCTGTGCCTCTGTTTCCCACCTGTGAAATGGTGATGATCCAAATCTTGGCTCTCACTCCAGGGGTTCTCTCTGCGAATCCCTCGCTCACAGGCCCTTACCCTGGGGAGACCCTGTGCCAACTAGAACCATGCAACAGGGGAGTATCCCCCTTTCAGAGGGAGTTCCACCAACCATCGACAAGATGGTCCCTACTTCCTGTGAAATCTCACCAAACTTCTGTGATTTCAGCATCTCCCAGGCACCTCTTTCTTTCCCCTGTTCTCCACATACACAGCTGGCCAATTCTTCCAGGCCCTTTCAGAAGGAACGTGCAAGATCTTCCCTGCCAAGCTGGCCTCTCCTGAAACACACCCACTTCAAAAGGCCTCAACAGCCTCCTTGCGCTGACACGAACTCAAGTCCCTTCAGTTGCCTTCCCTGCAGTAAAGCCTTCCGTGCCCACTGCCCTTTCCTGTAAATCCCAAAGGCTACCCCTGGTCCTGTTTCACATTCACACTCCAGTCTGTTCTCTTGCCTTAGCGAGAAGGTTTCTTGTCATGCAATAGATCCCGCAGCAGACTTTGAACCCATCTGTTCTCTCTTTTTTTGGCTTACTGTAAAAGCAAGAAGTTGCTTAGGCAGATCACCAAGGATACATAAGACTTATTACGACTGTCTTTTGTTTGCTTCGCTATGGTTACTGTAGGTTCCGAGAATGCTGTCTAACTGAGATCCTTTCTTGATTATTTTAAAGAAGTTTTCTTTATTTATTCCTCTTTTCTCCTCCCTTTCTTTGAGGAGCTTTTGTAAAAACAAATTCTCTGTAGCTTCTAAGATGGATTATTCCATCTTTGTGTCCTTTATATTAAGAACAGTGCCTGTGATGCCTTAACTGCTAACTCACTTTCTGAAGCTTCTCATTTAAAAAACAAACAAAAAATCAGCAAGCAAGCCAATATGTATGCAGAGTGTCTGCAGTTACACAAGTGAAAGCTGTTCCACACAACAGGTTTAGTACAACCACTGACGGACACAGGGAGATGCTCTGGAACAAGCAGCAAACCAGCATAGCTGGGTGTTGACAGAAGCAGCAGCAATTGAACTGACAAACTACTGCCCCTTTCGTGACAGGGTTATAATGACGGGAAGGGAAGCATCACAAATGAACGGCTGGAGGTGGCCGTCCAGAATTCCTGATTTTATAGGAACCGACAGGGTGAGAGAGGAAGAAGTTTTTACTCCACAAAGGAATTGAGAGAGGTAGCTTCCTCTGCTGCAAGGAGCCCGTGACTCATATTACAGAAAAATGTTCTCTGCTTTAGAACTCTTGTTTCCAAATATGATACTGGAACCATTTTCATTCTTTCCAGTGGAACGATGCATTTCCAGTGCACCTGGGGTTCATCTCTTTCTTGTCCCGTGTTACGAGCACTGGTGCAGCCTGGGCATATGGGTAGAAGCAGCTGGGCGTTTGAAAAAAAAACCAGAGGACAACTGACTGGATCCGTTTCCAAATTCAGCTGTCAAATTGTTATTCACTTCCCAGTGCCCAGACTGCAACACCTCAAAGGCAAGACTGGGGTCTTTCCTTCACCTGCCCACTCTCAGGTGTAATACAGCCACACCAGACCAGTCGTGTATTGCACCTGGTACAGACCAGTGCACACAGAAAATTCATTGCGTAGCTCTGATTTTGGTTTCACGCTGGAGATGGAGATTTTTAAGCCCCTGCGGAGTTCAGAGATGCTTCCCAAACCTAAAAACAAAGTTGCGGAGCTGCTGAATGACTCCAGAAAATGTATTGCTCCCCTCATTCAGACTTAATGTCATGTCACAACTTGGGGGCAGCGAGTGTTTCCCGTGCAGCAGACAGAAATCTTTCCTCATTGTCCCCAACCTCCGTGTCAGCGTGACAGAGCAGTTAAGACAATTCATTCAAAAAATAGTTAAGTCAAAGGTCTCCCCCTGGAGCCATGTCTCTGCTGGATTTCCCCATCCTTGATGCACACACACATCTCAAGAGAATTTAGCTTTTGACATTTACTCAAAGTAAAAGAAAGTGTTTCTAAATTGGGTATTGTTTTATTCTGCAGGGAAGCAAGGAAGGGATTTTTTTCTCATCATGCTCTGGATTATTCTACAGCAACATTTCTGCTCCCAAGTATAGTAGTAGAGAGACTAATTTATTCCAGGTAGTCATTCAAGGTTCACATAGAATGTGAGGCATTCAGCAAAAGAACAAGTTAAACTACACAGTTTTAAAGGGTCAGCAGTGCTATGAAACCTTTCTGGCACTTCAAAAAAAAATGGTCTGTTACTTAACACAGGCAAAATGACATGTTTTCTCCTAGACACAGCCTAAAACATGTTAAGGAATATACTTACTTGGCTTGGAGAAAGACACTTGGCAAGGAGGACTCCAGCCCCTACTGTCCACAACTCGAAGACAGCGAGGCACCACTGTAAATCTAAAAGGACATCTACACACCGTGCTGGCAGTGACAGTCACCAGCTCTGATTTTAGCATTGTGGCCGACGTCAGAGAAACTCAGCAGTGTTTGACCTCATACAGAGATGATACAGGAGCTCAGGGCCACATCAGACTGTCACAGAGAGCTCCCAACTTCTTTGCAGCACGTGTGTGTGTATGTGTCTCTGGAGATGACAGATTAATTTATTTCCTACCTGTCAGGACAAAATCAGCTCACATACCTCTCCACTGAATTCATCAGCTTATGCTCTAAGGATATTCATCAGCTCATTCTCTAAGAATATATGTATAGATATAATAGATATAATAATATCCTAAGTGGCAAACTTCAACGTCAAGGCTGAGCAGAGAGCTCCCGCCAAAGCTGTGCTCTCCCCAGGCAGCTGAGGAGACCAAGAGCTCAGCACCCTCTCTCAGCTCTTTTGCCAGCACTGGCTGCACTTGGCTTCAGAAAAAGTGGTGCAGCCAGCCCTGAGGAAAGTGGGGTACCAAGGAGTACAGCCAGCTCCCAGCCCCATTCCTCTCCCCTCCCCACTGCTGGGGCACTTCCTCTGTCAAAGCTGCTTTCCCGGCTTCCAGGTGGACAAAGGCAGGTGCTGCTCAGAGAGAAAGGCCATCCATCCCTCACTGGGGCACAGCACCTTCCTTCAAGACATGTCTGAGAAATCACTCCTAGTGCCTGTGGCTTTACTCCTCTCCTGCTTCCCTGCTCCTCTGCCTCGGGCTTTGTTTGTGCCTAAGGCTGGACCTGATGCAAGCTGAAATGAGCAGGAACTGCTCATTTTTTTTTTTTCAGAGGAAATATTTCAGGCAGGTGAGTTACATTTACCCAAACTGGAATCTGTCCAGGATGATGAGTGAAAACGGTACAGAGCCTCTCATACAAAGGGGACCGGGACCTCACCTTTTAGAGGTATTCCCAAAAGCCAAAATGAAGCGTGGTGACAGCCAAAGTGTTGCCTGTTCCTCAGCAAGTGCTACAGCTCCAGAGAGAAGCCTCCTACCTCTTGATGACTGAGGACCATCCCGTTCTCTACAGCCCCTTCTATCCCTCCTTCTCTCCCTGCTTGCACCTGCACCACCCCAGGAGAGCAGGGAGCACCCCTGTCCCTGTGCCCATACAACGCCTGTCTCCACACCCAGCTGTCCCCATTGCAGGGGAAAAACCAGCCCTGGAGCAAAGGAGTAACCAGGCTGCTTTCCTGGAGTCTCAAACCCAGCTGATCTGGAAACCAGGAGCGCAGGTATTACACTGGAGTGCTCCTGCACCAGTGCTGAGAAAGGCTCCCTGAAGGACCAGGATCTTCTCTAGTATAATCTACAGGCACCAAAGTCAAGTGGCTGTGGGCATCAAAGCAGCAATCCAGCTGCAGAAATGCCACCTGTGATCCAAGCCAGGTGGATGCAAGTTGCTGACAAGTGAGAAAGATTCAAGGTCGTTCCTAGGACTACCCTGCAGGCTCCAACACTTCCACACCTTTCCATTTCCTGCGTGATTGTTTCCTGTCCTGGTAGCGAGTTTAATCTCAGCAGTCAGCCCCTCAGCAAAAAGTGGCAAGAAGTGAATGGAAAACAGATTGCTAGCTGCAGCTACAAGAGATAAGAAGACATGCTTGGATGAGTTTGCATCTGACTCCTCTTGGTGACTCTAAATTCCTAAGCCAGTGGAGGAAAGAAGGCTTAGCTCTTAAGATAATTTTCCACCTTCTTAAGCACAAAACTGTTGGGCTCCCACAGAGATTTTTACATTTAGTAGTGGAATGGGCAGGGAAAATCAAGTCTTCTTGCAATCAGCGCACAAAGAAAAATGGACTTATGCTGCAGCTTTGATTCGGGCCTTCAAGAAGCCCCCAGGATCTTTTCTTCAAAAAGAGGCAAAACTAACAATAAACTTTCTCCACACCTCTCCAAATATACAAGACGAGGAAGTAATTTATTTGCTTTATGGTATTGCCTACAGACATACCAGATCTCTTTTCTAGAGGGAAGGTAGGGACACATTGTAACAGGTAGTTCCTGCTCCAAGCCTTACCATTTAAATGGACAGGTGAGACAGAGGGACAGGAAGCAGAGGTGTGGAAAAGCTGTGACAACAGCAAAGACAGAAAGACATCAGCAAAGCCCGCTCTCAGCTAAGCCGTGCCATTTGCAACATACGGACTGAACCCAGAGGCAAGAAGAAGCAAGAGCACCTGCAAAACAGGAAAAATCAGCCTGTTCTCAGCCAGCATAAAGCCAGGGACCAACTGCCAAATGACATCCTGACATGCTTTACAGCAGCAGCAAACAGTCTTTCCCTTAAGACAGGCAGAGAAGAGGTGACTAGAGACAGATGGCTTCTTTTCTGCATCTCCCAGCATTCAGCTGCCTGCTGCTCCATGTCAGAATGTCCAGGGAGCCAGTATCTCAAAAGTGACTAATACTGCTTCCTACCTTCCGCTCCTGCTGCTCACAGCACGCAGCAACTGGGCAAGGTAAGGAAAAAACCCACTGCTGTGTGCCTCAGTCACAGACAGAGCCAACAGGGAAAAGCAGTGCCTGTGCTGAGAAATGCTCGCCCTTTTGCAGTGTTCAGACGTGAGGGATCGCTTTCTTCTGCTCTTTCTCCGTTTCCTGCATGAGGAGAGCTTTTATCCTAGCAGAGCCTTGCCTGCGAAACACACCCTACCCGAGCACGTGGGAATCCAAGAGACTTCTTTGTTCGCTGTTTGGTTTTTGCAAACAATCCATTCCATGCGTGCCTCGGAGGGTACATTACCAGGTGATACAAATACTGGGGCCTGGAGCACATTAACTTGATCCTGTTTGGTCTGCTGTGATTATCAGAGCGCTATCAGCTCAAGGGGCTACAAGACCTCATTCCCTGTTCCTCTGTTGTATCTGATACAGTTCGCCCCTCTCCGGAGCGCACAAAGCCAGTGACGGCACATGTCTGAGAGCTAATATTTGCTTTGCAATGCGAGAGTTAAAAATAGCTGTTTGTCAAAGAGTCTGCGGGAAAGCTCTGCCCCAAACACACCCACGGTTTCCACACGCAGGACTCCTTTCTTCACTGCTTTGCCATCCTGCCCCCAACTCCACAACCCTTCTTCACATTTCTCGCACGGTTTCCATAATTAAAAACCCAGTTCCTATGATGTTCAGACAGTGAGCCCAATGCAGTCTAGGCAAGGGGCTATCAAACGTGTGGCCACCCAACACACGAGAGAGCACTGCCTCAAAGTTACTCCGCGGCTACCGAGCCCATTGCAGCGGCGCAGCTTGGAAGGGCCCGGCAGCTGAGGATCACAGGGTACAGCTGCGGAGGGATTTTATCACCACATGATTATAGACAGTGAATTTCCTGCCTTGGCATATTGCTCACGTGAATTCAAATCAAAAATGTCAAGAAAATCTGCGCTGCGATCAGCTAATTCCATAAATGAGGTAAATCTAAAACTGTGGGATTTTCTAGCTATGCAAACAGGTAGTACTTAGCTCTTCCAGAGACAGATCCTTGGCCCCTGCATGGCCAGTTACTGCTTTTGATGTTTGCCACTTCTCTTCCCCTTATTTCCCTTCCCCAATACTAGCACTTCCATTATACCTGTTATAAATAGCAATAATAGCCCTAATGACAACAGTAGTAACGATCCTCCGAAACTCTCCTTCCATTAGCTAATTTGACCTTTCAACACCATGGGAAGACAGCAGGAAGTATTGTTCCTAAATTAGAGAGGAATAAAAACAGAAGCACTGTTTATGTAACTTTTCCAGGGTCACAGAAAGAATCACACATTAGTGCTGGAGTTCTACTCTCTCCTCTGACTGCCAGGTCATGCTGTACTGACGCCAACCGAGACACTCCCCCTCCTTTAATATTTCTGCCAGGTCCCCAGCATCGAGTCATTTTCTCTCACTGCATTTTTCCCTCTTCTGCAACCAAAAGGAAATGCTCTTGGATGCGCTTCTATCTATATTTCTGGTTCCTCACTTGTCTCCGCAGTTTTCACTCTTCTCTATTTGCTGTGGTCGCCCTCTCCCTCACTGTGCTATAACTTTCATTTCCTTCTTTTGCCCTATGCTCCCTTCTTTATCATGCTCCTCCTTCCTCCCTGAGCCTACTAAGACAAACGAGTAACCCCTGAATGGTCTATAACTGAAGGGAAAAAAAAAAGATGATGCAGCAGAGTCACGCTTGATGAACCAACTGTAGCTCTTGCCAGGCATTCAATAGCTGCCTAAGGAATGTAGGTATTCACTTCTCGCTCATTTTAATGAGAATCAGACATCAGCATTTTTAGGGACTCTGAAGATCGAAGTTTAGAGCAGCCAACAGCAATTAAAACACAGCTCAACATCAAGAGACGTGTCCTTTAGGGCAAAAAGGCATCCCTAGGTAACGGACTCTCCAGAAGTAGCTGGGCCAGTTCATCACAGCACGGCGGCTCGACGCTTTTTGACTCGCTGCCAGGTCACACACACTCCACAATAACGCAGCGAGAACTCCCCTCGGACCAGATAATGGCAACAGCGCGCGGCTTAGAGGGACGGTGCCAGTACAAAAGAGGAATTTTATGGTCCAAGCCATTGTTATCACATCACACTTGGCAAAGCCTTTCTTCATTTCCCCAGCCCTCTATAATTATTAAAAGTCTTCCCAAGTGAATTTAGTGCCCATGAAAGATTCCAGGCTTACAGCCCTGGAGATTCACTTTCCTTGCTTACCGATCAGCTTGCCACCCTTCCTCTCTGCCCGCTTCTCCTCACTGCACCTGTGGCATGTTTTAGCCCTTTCTTGAAGAAGAGCTTCTTGGAGACGAAAAGAAGACTATCGGAGATCCTCAGCACTGCTGCTGCAATAAATGGTCAGCTCTGCATTGCTTCTGGTCCTCCATGCATGGGAGCTGCAGGACCAGTGTCCACAGGAGGAGCACTTCATGGCATCTGTGAGAGGCTTCTCATCCCAAATCGCCCCATGAAAAGAATTCCCCGGCAGCATTTTCTAGGACGCTACAATAATCTCCAAATAGTCAAGAAGCACGATCAAATACTCAGAAACGATCGAAAGCGCGGGAGGGAGCAGAGCAATCAGCTCCAGTTTCATACAGGAAGAAGGAATATTTTAAAGACCAAAGTGTGCTTTGTACTGTGGCTCTGGTCACCAGCCACATGTGCTGTGCACACCTGCTTGCGCACACACATGACCTTTCCAACGTGGTACTCTATGATCCTGTGACTGTGTCAGGACAGGCCGGCTGATCATTTGAGAACCCACTCACCGAGAACCCACGTGAAAAGCATGAAGTCTCAGCTGTGCACAAGCATTCTCCTAAACAGGGTCCTACCAGGCTACCTGAATGGCAAAGAGCACAGGAACTGAAAGGCCTGTGGATGTCTCTCTGGGCTTCGCGGAGCTGCAGAAAGCTGGAGCCATGAACTCCGAGCGGGAGGTAAAACAGCTTTGGTCGGTTTGTTCGAATCCCTCGGCCCTGCAGCCGCTATCCTTGTCCCCTGCTGCCACCCTGCGGCCATATGAAATTCAAGGGACAACTGCTTTTCTCTGTATTACTACCTCCTTTGAAGCTGTTCCACTCAACCCTGAGGGATGCTTTTCTAACGATGGGCTACAAGAGCAGCTCATGGAGCCTCAATGAGGAGAGGAGTGAAACCACGCCAGCTTAATCCTACATCTGAATTTCACCTTTCAGACCTATGGACAGTTCTGTTTTTCATAACACAAGGTACGCACGAGCAGCAAATAAATCTGAAAGGCCATTCAATCATTACTGTTGTTGTGAAAATAGCAAAGTTGCTGCACTTAAGTCAGAGAGAGTATCTCAAAGATAGATGCATGAATATGGTGTGGAAAAGCAAGGATAAACTCTTAAACAGTGGCACCCACCTTATTTCTTAATTCAGATATTGAAACCCCAGGCAGAGTCACCAAGGAATGCTACAGTCCTGTCTAAATACAAAATGAGAGAAAAGGGGCCCTGACCTCTTCATCCTGTCTGGCTGATATCTTTCAATCCTTCCCACTCTGCCAGGCATGATCTCTGTGCTCCCTTTGACCTGCAGCTCTCTAGTATTTTTGCTGATAATACCACTAATCCTGTGGTTCAGAGCATGTTCCCCATCAAGTTTGTCCTGAAAGCACCTTAGGCTACTAAACACTAGGTAACATTTCTGTGCTCTGTGTCTATTCTTTAATTAGTGTCCAAGAGGCCAAGTGCACCCTGATTCCCTTGCCCACGTGTCTGTCAAAATGTCTTCAACCTATGCAGGGAGGGTTTTTTGCCAGCTTGTGAAAATACTGGAGCAGTTTTGAAAACAAGATGCTAAGAGCAGGCTTAGCTAGTGATTAGCAAGGGATTGCACAGCAATCCAGGAATTTTCTTGTTAATTTTACACTGCAGATGTGGACACTAGTAATGCAAAAATTATTAGGAGAAAGAGCATTTTTTCTCTTCTACCTGAAAAAAACCAGCCTTTCAGCTATGGGTGACAGGGAAAGGTAGTTCCTAAAGTCCCTCTTCCCATAGTAAGAGCAAAGCTGCTAGTGCCTGCTCCCTGTGTTTCTGTGACAGGTATCCTCACAGACGATGCACGGGAAGAGCTCCCAGTCCTTATGAAGCACAAGGTCCAGCCTTTATCTTCTCAAGAGAACAGCAGTTTTTCTCCCAGCTCAACAGTTCTCTGGGCAGACACAAGCTTCCCAAACTGCTGCACCTCATATGGATGTGCAGGGGTGACTTTGAACTCGGCTAGTTTGAGATCACCAGCAACAGAGTGGAGAATAGAGCTCAGATTCCAGAATATGCCCCAGAAAATCAAGTTAACAGCTCAGGCAGTAAGGCTCTATTCTGCTTTGTCCTGTCTGAGCTGTACAAGCTGAAGTTCATTACGATAGATGTACAGCACCTATCCCTCTCCCTGTTTGAATCCCCTAAAGTAGCCACATCTTTCTTGGAATCATCTTAGCAAGCCCTTCTTTTAGGGAAGGGCATTTATAGCTGCATTTCTAAGCTTATTCATTCATCAAGTCAAATACTTTTTGCCATAACTATTTTTTAGCTGCAGTAGACACACAAACAAATTCAGCTGCAGTTTAGGTGGAGGCAGGTCCACGTTTTCAGAGCCAGTGCTGCTGTGGTGTGCACAGAGATGGATGAGGTAAACACACCTGTAAAAACACCCAGCACGTTGCCCACTGTCTTCCTCCTTCCTGCATGCTAGAGATATTTCACTCTTAAGCTTGTCTTTTGAAACCATTTTCTGTGTGAAAACAAACTTCAATATTCAGTCCAGGCAGCTGCTAAATTTGTGGAAGCTCGTATTTACACCTTGCCCTGCCTCTAAAATGCACCCACCCGTATGGCATGTAAACGCCTCTCTAGAGTTATGGCTTCAAATTGTTATTCTGCCGTATGTGCCAGGGAAAATTCCACCACCAGCACATCAAATACAAACTGAAAACATGCATTCCTTTCCTGCCTTTTCCTCCTCTTGGTACCATTTCCTGGTTTCTCACAGTTCTCTCCATTTTTTTGCTGCTCTTCTGTTTCCAAAAATGTCATTGAAAATAAACTGATAGGACAAACAACTATGAGATTCTCACTAACAAGGGGAATGTGAAATGACATGTTTGGCTATTGGCAGCGGAAGGCCCTTGATCTCAGGAAAGAACTGGATTACAAAGGCATGTTTTCCACGAGCACTACTAGGCTTACTCCAGTTTTATATCCAAACTAGGGCAGCCCACAAAAAGTGATCTAGCTCCTGCATCACAAGAAGGCCCATTTTACAGGCTCAAGCACCTAAAAAACATATTCCTGCTTCACGTACGATGGGGCAGTCAAGAGCATCCATGGGGCTCTTATGCCCTGACATAAAGCAAGTCGGTCTGACAGCTGGGATCGGGCCTTCCCAGCCATGGTTCTCCTCTGACACCCACTCGACTGATTTTAAAGAACATGCTCTTGTGACTGTGAAGCTACATAAAGACTGGGCACTTGGAATGCTCAGGGGGCTCACTGCTATTCACACAGTGCACTGGAAACATTACTCTTTGCATCTTGGGCATGGGGAGGAGAAAGAAGGGGAGGGGAGCAGAAAAAATCGAAAGGAAGGGAACGTGCCTGCGAAAGCCAGTCGTTACACATTGACTCAATGGCATTGCTTTAATTGCCGTGGCTCCAGGGGCTAAGGCAGCAGGCACATGTTTTTATAAGCTGAATCATACATTAATGAAAATCCCAGGACATTCCTGTAAGAGCAGAAGCATTAGTGGTAGCTGGGACACTGGCCAAATTCCAGTGAAGGTAACTTCATCCTGTTTCCCTACGCTCTCCCTGCCGCTTGAGTGAATACGGTCAATTGTTTCAGCTCCGAGGTGCTCTGCAGCGTCCCTGAGATCAGCTGCCATACCCACAGCATCCTGTACAGTTCTCACTTAAGGAATCTGTGTGGAATTTAAAAATAGGTCCTGCGAATGATGAAACTGTCCCTTCTGGCAAACAAATATGCAACAACAGCTTTGAGTCAAACAAGCTGCAGGAAAACTTTTTAAGATTGCGTAAAAGTTCCAAGAAGAAAGAACAAAAAGTATGCTCGAAACCTCAAGGCAGAAATATTGAGGCAGACACTGCTCAGGCTGTTGGGAATTAGTTTAACTAACAGCCTTCTGAGGACTTGAGCAAGCATTGTTAAATTCAGTCTATGCCTTTTCCATTTAATGGGGTTTGGATGAAGCCTATACAGAACGATTTTTTTAGGGTATTTCACTCTGCTGCAACTAAAGGTGGCCAGTAGCAACCCTTCCCCAGGGCCTCCAAACTCATGGGAAACCCACACCTTAAACCCTGAAATTTGCAGCCTCCTCTCTGTAACAGCCGGATCCACTATGTCAGAAAGCAAACCCTGTCTGTGCTAGGCCTGGCTTAATCCAAGAAGCAGTGAGTGGTGATTCACAAAACTAACTCTGCTGCTGTCAGCTGTGCCACTGGATTTAAAACCTCCAGAACCTAAACTATGATCTAAATCTTGGGCAAGATTTTTCCCAGCTTCCTTCACACCAAGCACCACTGTAGCCCTTCAATGACTCTTCCACCAGCAGCACCCAAAAAGCAAAGTACTGTGTGGAGACAAATCAGCAATGCCTGTGACGTGACCCTGGACCCCATCCATGAGGTCAACAGCAAGGGGTCCCATGGAGGAGAAAATTTTTTAAGATCTCCCCTCTCTCAGAGCACCTTTAACCTATTAAGTTAGAAGCAGGGACTGTCTAACCTGTATTGAAGCAGATTTCATCGAACACGTGAAAAACTTGTATGAGCTTTAAAGACTTCAAGTCACGTTCAAAGGGCCTGGCAGGAGAAGAGGAAAACCACAGGAAAATGGGACAACAAACCGTAGGGCTACAAGTCTGACTTTCCAGCTGTCCCTGCAGACGCTTCTGTAAACACTAATATTGAACTACTGCTGCTTGCTCTCACCTTTGCCAACATAATAATTAAAAATGTGCAGTGCTGGCCCTCGAGAAAGCTGCACAGAGCAACAGTCACAGCAAAAATCCCAGCATCTGTTCCTCAAGCTGAATTAGGACCAGAGCCAGCTGACTCTCTTTTTGTTGAATCTCCCTTCGGCTGACAGGACAGAACCCCACATTTGAACAGAGGCTTAGCAGTTCGATTCTCTCCTGCATTTTCACCCTTACTGGGGCAAGGATTAATGCCTTAATCACATGGAAAGCCAAAATACAGCTTCTCAGTATGTATGAAAAGACCACAGTGACCGCAGCAGCCTCCCGACAGTTACTGTTGGCACAATAGTGGACCCTAGAGATTCCTACCAAAATTACAGCTGCAACAGGATGCTTGTGGATGTCTTCACAGAGCTATAGAACATGCAAAGCGTGGATAGGGACAGAGCACTACGCTATCCATTTTCCAGGTGAAAGTGTGGGAAGATGGAGGGATTTGCCGACAGCACAAACAGCTTGCAACTGACCCCCAAACTGAACCAAGACATTCCTTAGTCCTAGCCTAATGTTTCGATTCCAGGTTGCCCTTTTGCTTATCTAATCCTTTGCCTTAGAAATTCACCCAGAAGCCAGACAGGATCACGTTGCCCTCCTCTCTTCGGGAATTCCTCTGCGAGTCTGTAAGACCAAGAGATGCATTTTAATAGGCCTTGTTGCACCAGAGTCAGCCTTGCTTAACTAGCAGCTCTGGGGCCAAGGAATTAAGTTTCTTAGAGTGCTCGTGCTCTCCACTGCCACTTGTAGCTCAAGACTGCTGCAATGGGATAGCTGGCACAGCTCTCCAAGGACTTTACCCAAATGCCTACCAGAGGCACGGGAGAATGCGTGCCACAGCGCTCAGCTTTGGGTTAAGCACTGACAGAGCCGAGTGCTTTTGCTGCACCCCGAGGAACTAAATCTGCTCCTGGTAGCTCACTTCAACTTACCTTCTAGAAAACACTTCCCTTTTCCCCACTCCTCTTACAATGGTCCTTTTGACCGACTAGATTTTAGCACAAGCACTGAGTGTCTCGTCAGCTGGCATAAAGCCCTGAGACACCCCTCACTTCACAGGACATCCGCTGGCTACAGAGCTCCCACAAAACCAGTCCTCTGCACCCACCACTTACATTGTCACCATTTCTCACAAGAACTGCCTTCATTTTGGATGCCCATTTACTGGGAAGGTTGGTTTAAATTATTGATAAAATGCAGGCATATAAGCACCACAATCAATCCAGACGCGGCTTTCAGAGGAGCCCAGGTGAATTTGGCCAGTGTATGGTCTCAGCCTGCCTATCAGAGGAAGAGATGTTTTTCACCCACTGTTTGCCTGAAATACGTATGGTCACTCAGCGTCCTGACAGATTAACTAAGTGGGGGCTGAAGGAACAGCACACAGTACTTAGCTAATTACACTGGCCGGGATCTTTTGTTCCGCTACTGCTGGATCGCCTCAATTGATTCTTTCAGTCTCTAAACAGCTTTGCGGGCTGTATGACTGGGCAGAATAAGGTCTTTTGTCACACTTTAATGAACAAAAATGTTTTAAATCCTCTCCTTCTCCCTCCACTCCAAGTAGCAGCAAAGGTAATCTTGGTACAAGGGCAGCTCTATGTGGCTGATCAGTATCTGCCAACTGCTTTCTCGGATATGACTGCAAATTGTGCTCGTCTCCCCGCTCCTCCTCCTGGGCTGCGGGAGTTTCCACGCTTTGCAGCAGCAGCTACCCCGTACATCAGTCGAGCAAAGATATCTATCGTCACCTCCATCTCCACGTGCTATGAGGGATTTAAGTCTTGAAGACTTCTTCTAGAACTCCCATAGGGTCTCACAGGCAAAGATGTGTAAAAAAACAGCTATTCCTAGTGGCCCTCAAATAAATAAATAAGTCTCAGTTATTGGCACATGCACGAGAATTTTTTTAAAAAAACATTTCTTATTTTACCTTAACAATTTGGTTCCCAATCTTACCTTCCCTTCTCTGCAAGATACTGAGAGCAGACCTTATCAATCCCAAGGTTGCTAGAGAGGTGGTAGGAAGGCAGAGAAGAATTTTACTCAGTTTCTACAAACAAACGCTGTACTACAGCTTTTGTCAGAGAAAGTCCGACTGTACCGTGCTCAACACGGAATCCTGGTGCCGAATTCCCACAACTAATCACCTGACTGCCCAGAAGTACTAGTAAGTGGGTGCTGAGCAACTCATAGGGAATCTTGTGAGCACGGTTCATGTATGAATGCAAATCACTTGAAAATCTGTTCAAATAAAGTCTTTGTAGTATCGCCTTTCTACGATTTTAAGATCTGTGACCCTGAGAAAGAAGCTAGAGGCACCCCGTTAGTTTTGTGAGCTTCTAACAGCTTCCACAAGGACATAAATGACTCCTACAATGTTCCTGCAGTTTGTAAGTCTAGTTCGTAAACCCAGTAAACCCCATGAGATAAATCTCTAGATGATTATGCTGCCAGAAAAAGCACTTGTGAACATTCAGCATAATAACACATGTTCATGATTAATTAATTCCGGCATAAACCAATCTGAAACTTTTTTTTGGGGGGGGGAAATCCAAAATATCTCGTCTTCAGTTTAAAATTTCCAAGGATTAAGAAGCTGCTGTGGTAGATGCTTGATAAATTGTTCCACTGATAAACGGCCCATCACAGATAAAAATTTCCATTGTTTCTCATCATATCTTCCAGGTTCAGCACTCAACCACTAGTGATGTTTTTTTGGTAGTTAAACTGAAAACACTTAATATGCAATTTAAAACATGAAGTATCAGGATTGCCAGTGTCTTGCTGAAGTTTTCCACAAAACACCTCCTCAGTTAATCTAATAAACCTCTGCATATAAAAAACATTTTCTCAGCATTGTCTGGAGTCATTAAATCTGGTGTATCCTCCTCAAGTACAAGTAGTAAAAGGCAGATGTCAGGATCAAGCTATGAGCTGACTGTGTTCTGCTTTCTGTGCCCATTCTCCAGAGCTGATTATTTTTCAGCTGGCTGAGTTTCAGATGTGAACTCAAGTGATTAATAAATGAAAAGGCTCTTATCATCCATTCTTGTACTCATAGTCCCTAAACAATTTTGGCCTGGCACTTGCCAGTGAAGTTGTAATAGTTCATAATCCATGCTTCATCACTTACTGACATCCATGATGAAATAATAAGGGCAAAAGGCATTTCTTTTCCCAAGCAATGGACTTGGGGAAGGAGAGAACACCTTGGGACTAACGAGCAGTTGTTAATCTACCGTGATCAGAAAATAAACGCGTACTGCTCTTTCGTAGCTGCTCTTTACACTGAATGGTCTCCATGTCAGATTTGTTCCCTTTGAGTTAAGAGTAAGTTGGTTCAAGTGCCAGACTGGCGTGGCTGAAACGCTAATTCTCTTGTTTCCGTTTCACATATCATCACTGCAAGAACATTTCTAGAACTGGAGGACAGATGCCAGTTTGACTGATAAGGCAGACTGAAATACAGCCAGATCACCTGCAGGTCTATTACAACTTCAAATATGGCCTTTCCCTGGCCCAATCAAAAAATTAAGACTGGCAAAACTGCAACCCTACCGCTTCAGTTTAAAAACTATTGTTTAAAACAATGGCTTTTGCCCAAATGTTCACAACATGTTTAGGTGTCAGCTGCCTTTTGAGAAACTTTATTATCTCCTGTTCTCATAGTCTCACAAACGCTTCTCCCACTCAGGAAGTACAGCTTGCTTGGCAGTTTGCAATCAGCAAAGAAGAAATCTGATACCAGTCAAGTTGGTACAAAGTTAACAAAAAAGAAGCAAAAGAGAACTTGCCAGTTCCAGTCATCTTAGTGACCCAGCAAGCCACCTCCTTCTCTCATGACAAAGCACAAGCTCCCACTGGCTTCTTCTCTCACTGTTTTTTTTCGAGCACCATGAGCTCACGCCTTGAAACTACCTTTTTGTGGAGCCTGGATTTGGCTTCTCCCCGATGATATTTACTTAGCAGCTTTCACAAATGCTCAAGGACAAAGATGAAATGCTAAGGAACATTCCACAGGGGCTATTTCACCTCCACACTCACCCTTGTCCCCGACTATCCACTCTCTGCACGTCTCCACCAGCTGCCCTTCTGGGGCTGAAAGGCGTTGGGAGAAGGCTGACGCATTTGGCAATTCCAGCATTTTGTCTGACGTGTCAGACTAAGATGTACGGGAGATACGATAAATGGTAACGCTGATGCTTGACCATGCTTGTTCACCTTCTCACAAGGAGGAGAAAATCACAGAGGAAAACTGCCTGCTAACAAAGCAGGCCAAGAATAGTTACTACAGTTGGGTTTCAAATACTCTATTAAGCATCCTGCAAGCTTACACATACACAAACCCTGAGAGGAATGACTTAAGACGCACAGGCGTACACAAATGTGAGATTTATACGGTCAGACTGTCCTTTGCTAAGAATAAATCAGATGCAAGCAGAAGCGAGAGGCTGAGAGTCCCTATAAATTATCCAGGCATTCAGAATCAATATAGCAGAAAAGAGGATAGAGTTGGAATATATAACCTATTGTTTTCAACCCTCAGCGTTAAGAATAAAAAGAGCATGAAACACCAAGATGCAAAAAGCGCAAACATTGGCTTGAGTTCAATTGTCACATCATACACACCACAAGCTCAGCCCATTCGACAGCACTGGATCTTAGAAAATATTCTTCGCTAATACCACTCAGTACACCATCTTTTTGCATTGCACAGCCACGTCATCCATAGCGCAGTTGAAGGAGCTAAATTTTGGAAGCATTTTTCCAACAGTCAGTATACACGCTGCCGCTTAATCAAACTCTTCTGCGATGCCTTCCAAGCTCACCCGCAAGCATGGAAGTGGCTGATCTTTAAGCAAATGTCAGCCAACAGATATTTCTTCCATCTCACTTGGGACGATGACGAGAAGTTGTCCTTGCCAAACTGGCCTTCGTGAAGGAAAGATTCCCCTCTGGACAAAACCTGTGTGGCTCTTAATTTGGGTAGCAAAAGAACTGATGCATATATTAAGGTTCCCTGTGATTTTTTTTTTTTTTTTGCCTGTCTCCTCTTCTTTGAATTGTCAGCTCAGAGGTTGAATGTACTGCTTCAGTAGTACATGGAATTCTGTTACCAGGTGGGGTCACTTCTGATCTTGCTTTCTTTATGCTGAATTTCTACCCCAAAAGTCAGCTTTATAAGAGTAAATACAACAGAGCATCCTACTAAGGTCTTGCCGGCATCATTCGTCAAAGAGCAGGGCAAGGCAGGAATATCCCACCATAACCACTGCAAATGAATTTTCCAAAAGATTTAGTCTGAAAGACAGCTGGAAATCTATTTTCTCCCAAAATTTCACTGAATATTGCGCCTGAGCTTTATGGCAAACACTACCTACCTGAACTTCTGAGTCTTTCCTCCATGAGGCAGCAATATACCTACAGGAATTAGTTTTGTATCTTAGGGAAGCGTTACTCACTCCAGTGAAAGAAAGGGTGAAAGAAAAACACAGGCAAATTTCTCAGCTTAGATCCTGGTGTCATTTCAGTAGGATCAATGAGTTGATTTACATCAGTTAAAACATCGACCTCTGCAAATCATTCCTACACACATTATACATGATGAATTTAAGGAATCAGGTAGCCCTCATGGATTAACGGGGGTGGCAAACTTGAACCAGGATCTAAGAAAAAAATCGTATGGCTATTCAGCATCATATATGTATTTTTCTTCACAACTCAGAGGAAAAGGCCATCCTGTTTTATTTCTGTAGCAGTAATGAATTTACTTTCTTCACATAATCCCTCTCTTTTTTTTTTTATTTTTCCCAGACAGAAAGATCCTGTGAGGAAACTCTTTCACTGGCTGTGAACCAGCCCAGCTGACAGCAGTATTCCATAATTTTCCCTGTTTCCAGCCCTAATCAAGTTCCTTCACATCCCTTCAGGGCTCAGTCATTATCTTCATCTAGGGAAAGTGTTAGCATGCTGAAATAAACTCAAACCAGTTTCTTTTGCCTCAAAGAGGTAGTAGAGTCATTTAAATCCCATTACAGAAGGAGACAGGCCTTTTCCCAAGGTCAAGCCTCTCTATCCTACAAAAAGCCCCGTCTTCATAGCTCAGGCACAGCTTCCACTTCTCTTTCTCCCATCAACAACTAACTCAAAGTCCAGCTGTGACCTGGAAAAGACAGAGGAGGCACGAAGCAAAGGTGTATTGGGCAGGAAAGAGGTTATTCCCCTGCTGTGGGGAAAGAAGCAGCTCAGATGAAAAAACGCTGTCTTCTGATTCCATGGTGCTGATTTGGGATATTGGCCAACTCCCAAGGGCTGTCCTTGAATGACTTTGTCGTCGTCTCTCAGTTTTTCCAGGCAGATAATAATGTTCATCCATCACACTTAAATAGCTAGAAGCAAATTCTGCTTCAGTTACGTCAGCATGCAGCAAAAGAAATACCACTGACGTTCCATGAACTGTTTCCAGGTTAAGGCAGGACAATTTCAAGAGCAGATTTCCATCCCGAGGGTTCATCCTGCCCTTCACAGGCACACTCAGCAGTCTTACTTTTAAAGCCTTTGTCACATAACGCTTCAAAAAGATCTCTGTGTCCATTTTAGTCCCATGGCCCATCACCTACAGCTATTCCTTTGTCATCTGTTACCACTAAAGGTGTCTGCTCTTGACATGTCTCCCACACGATGGTGTGCAGAGGTCACGCGTGAGGATTTTCCCACTGCGTTTTTATCTTGAACTGGTAACACAGATGTTGCTGATCCAAATCCTCAACCTGAAAACTGTGTGCTGTCCCACAGCAGTTTGCTCTAGCAGTGTAATATTTTCAGCAGTGTTTTGTATCACAAAAACTGACCCTCTATAAGCCACAAGTTATTGAAAAACCACTCCTTACTGCTGCGGGCACTCTACAAAGCCACGGTTTAAGACACAATATGCGTCACTGCAGAGATGAAAATTTTATTTCACCCTCAACAGCCTGCCGAGTCTCTTCTGTCCCCAAAACAGAAGTGAGACAAAAGATGGCATGAGCAGGACTACACATGGAATCTAGTGGTAAGTAGAAACTCCTTGAACCTCCTGCAGGGCCCCTTCTCTTCAACCATACTGCTTTCCTCACCACCCAGGAGGATTTGTTCCTAATCTCCCTTCAGTTCCCACACAGTTTTTCAAGTATCGATCACCCCACGGAAAAAGCTTCAAATGAACAATGGAGTTATGGTTAAAGAGTTTCACCTCACTTGAGCCCTTGGGGTGAGAAAGTTAAGTGCTACTGTACAAGCTCAAGTGACTGCTCACCATTTCCTTAATATTTCATCTCTTTGTATTCTGCAGTTTGTCTTCTTCTGAGCTAATGTTTATTTTTCCGGAGAGCGGTTATTGTGGTAAACTGATACCAGACTAGCCATGTGGGAAATGAGATTTCGGTGTATTCATCTCCTGTACTTCAATACTTCATTCCGGAAGGCAACATGGACCAAAAAGAACCAAGAGAGTCAATCAAGAAGCTTTTTTTTCTTTTTAAAGATAACACCTTTTTGCTCATGCAATGATGATGCCCTCGAAAACAGGGAACTACTTAACCGCAGCAGCATTTATGTTTCAACTAAGGAATGGACACTACTGAGAGGCAATGCGGGTTAGAAGATGGTCTTAAAAAGTAGACAGAGGTGAGGTACTTGAGGGTGAGCCTTCCGATGTCCATGAAATGACACTGATTTACACCAGCTCACGCCTGACACTGCCTGCTCATCCCACCTGAGCGGCATGGAAGTCTGAGCAGTTCGCTTTTGGTTTTTCTTCTTTTTTAGCATCACCCTGATCTTTATTGTCTCTTCATTCCCAGGTCCCATTTCTATCATTGTCCCTCCTCAGCGCTTACTGAGTCTTTTCACCAGCGATTTTCTAGAGCAGGAACGATTAAGATTCCAGCATGTTTTTCTAATTATTGCATTCCTCTCATTTCAATGCAAGCACCCCTTGGAGACATCAGCTTCTTCTAGTCGTGTGGGTATTTAGACACCAAGATCTCTAGGAACACAATTCTTTGCCGTTTGTTTATTTTATTCACTTCTTTGAGCACGTTCTACTTTATCTGCATACAAAATGTTAGAGAAAGTAATACAATTTCTCATCCGAGGACGGACAAGGCTCCATTTGCGTGGTTATAGAACTCTACCATCAAAGCCATGAAAGAAAAATCTCCTTGTAGTTCTGCAGTTGCGGAGAGCAGATGGTTCTTTACGGTTAATGTAACTCTCCAAGAATGTTTTCTATTCTAATCTTGCTGACTAATCTTTCTTCTTCTAAAGTTTTAATCTTGCTTAAGGAATAAATCTGATATTGTGCTAGAGAAGCCAATCAACTGCTCAGGCTCTAGCTGGGAAGCAATGCGAGTTCTCCTTTTGTACGAGCTCTTCTCAAATGTGATTGTTTCCCCAGTGTCAAATTCCACGGATTTTAGCAGCTGAACTGGTACAAAATTTGACATGGTCAGAAACATGTGCTTATGAAAACTTATTATCGTTGAATAGCTGGTGCATTCTTGGTGCACTCATGTGCAAACTACACTTTGCAATAGCTGGCTGGCGTCACCCCTGGGCCTCATTAGCACACACACGCACAGATCCCGGAGAGGCCTGGCTTGTGCTCCCATCCTCCTCTCAAATACCGCTCGTACTGTTCCCATGTCTCGCGCAGGGAGGAGACGCACGAGGCCGGCGCAGAGCGAGCCAGCGCCTTGCGTACAAAAGCTGTCCTCAGTTAACCTCAGAGCTGGCCGAGTGGGTTCAACGCCACGACTCCTCAGCCAAGGCAAGCCCTGGGGAGCTAGGCAGCCCTTGAGAGCGGTAACTCTTGTGCCAGGAATTACAGCCATCTCAGTCTTCAACTCAGGACAGGTTGGGCAGAAACATCAGGTCTCTTGACCTTCCAGCTGACACGGCTGTGGGCTGCTAGAGGGTTATGTTGAGCACTACTACCCAGGTATCCCCCCCTCCCGTAGCGGGCTCCACCAGGCTGAGAAAAACCTGCAGCGTGTAGTTAGATGCCAAACACAAAGTGCACAGAATCACAGAATCACAGAATCACAGAATCACAGAATCACAGAATCACAGAATCACAGAATGTTAGGGGTTGGAAGGGACCTTTGAAGATCATCTAGTCCAACCTTCATCCCAGCATACCTAACCACTACACCACAGCCTCAAGTGCCAGATCTACTTTTTTTTTTAAACACCTCCAGGGTTGGTAACCCCCCCCCCCCCCGGGCCAGCCTGTTCCAGTGCCTCACCACTCGTTCCGTAAAGAACTTCCTCCGAATATCCAACCTAAACTTACCCTGATGCAACTTGAGGCCATTTCCCCTTGTCCTGTCATTAGTAATTAGAGAGAAGAGACCAGCACCAGCCTCACTACAGCCTCCTTTTAGGTAGTTGTAGAGGGCAATAAGGTCTCCTCTTCTCCAGACTAAACAAACCCAGTTCCCTCAGCCGCTCTTCATAGGGCATGTTTTCCAGACCTCTCACAAGCCTTGTTGCCCTTCTCTGCACCCGCTCCAGCACCTCGATGTCCTTCTTGTACTGTGGTGACCAAAACTGGACACAGCACTCGAGGTGAGGTCTCACGAGTGCCGAGTACAGGGGCATGATCCCCTCCCTCCTCCTGCTGGTCACACCATTTCTGATACAGGCCAGAGACAAAGCTCAGCAGCTGAGGTGCAGGTCATGAAAAACGCAGCAAAGACTGGCGAAACAGGTAACAAAATGTCAGTTGTCCAGCTGTAGGCTTCAGCTGCAGGAGAGCTACAGGCCTGTTTGGGCTAGGGACGCCTGCGCCGCTCCGACACATGCTAAGGGAGCCTACATGGGTGAATCTAGCACAAAGCTTACACTGGCACAGAAGTACTAGACTGGTGCACACACGCCAGCTTTAAAAAAAGCTGCTTCGCTCTCAAAAGCTGCTCTGCTGACAAGGCCTTACATGACCATTTTCCCTGGATTAGTGCTATCCCCAGATCTAGAGAAAAATCTCAGAAGTTATTTGGAATAGTTGAAATAAGAAGGTCTTGGCAGCTGGGGCTGTGGGGGAAGCTTCAGCCTTACCCAGTTCTTCACAACCTGTAGCCAACAGGGAACTTGAGTGAGAGAGTCAGATTTTTAAGGAGTACTCAGTCTACAGCTGAGTACCAGGAAAACATCCCTGGTCACTAAGTGTTCCTGTCAATCTAGCTCTCACGCACTTCTCTTTAAAGGCTGCTCATCAGCTTTTCTAATGCCTATGCAACTTGGGTCATTAGGACCAACTGGTGACATGTTAGTAATGGGAACATTTTCCAAACATATACAGATTCTGGTAAGATATTCCCTTAAAAGCAACCAGCCTGAAGTTTGTTATTTTTAAAATAAAATGTTTAAATTGGTCAGTTTTAATTAAAAATTCATTCTTTGATTTAATTTTAGTAGTTGAAGTTTTTTCTGGGGATTGTCAAAACATTGAAACAAACTATCTGGATCAAGTACAACATCCGGTTGTACACTCAGCTCCAGTTACCAATAATAATAAAGAGAAATATCTTTCTCCCCTACCTTCTGTGCAGATCTTTGGCAGAGCTATTTACTGGCAAGGCAGTGCAGGGACAGGGTAGGCATTACACCTGGCCAGTGTTTTACAGGCAGCGAAAGAGAGACTTGGGTGACTAGGCTACAGAAATAATTTCACAGACAAGTATCAGATAGAGAAGGGCTGCTAAAAATGCCTTTCAAACACAAGGAAGTGGAATAAGAGCACAGTTGTTTTGCAGTCTTGTGTCTGCCTGATTTTTCCCAAGCATCCTTGACAAGGCCACACTGTTCACAGCCAAAATATTTAGATAGCTGGGTATAAAACAGTGGATGTTTACCTTCCTTACTCAGAATACAGGAAGAACAGAGAACAGGAAGCACGTATCTTTGCTCCAGTATGTGCCCAGGAGGTGCACTCTGAGCAATTAGAAATGTAAAAAGCAACCACCTCGGCTATGATAACACCGAGGTACCAAGATTGTGGGCCTTTGCTTGCCTTTAGTCCCCCACAGAGCAACAAAACCTCTGTTGACCTCAAATAGATGAGGAAACACAGAAAAATTATTCTGATAAGTCATATTCCTTTTTCCTCACCTGTGGTTCATTTAATACTTGACACAATTGATACTATGCAAGTAAGAAGCATAAGAATTCCCAGAGAAAGCTGACTAGATTCATCAGTCTGCATCAGAAAAAGAACTTATACAATAACATCAACACTATTCAACCCACCAAGCAGCCAAAATCAGCCAACGGGAAAAGACTGAAAACCCATCAATCCTGTATCTAGGCAGCAATGCACTTTTGGGATGTGCAATACCCTTTTGTACCCCAGCACCTATTGCCCTCCTCCCCATCGGAGATTGTCATAATCTCCAAAAATGCATTTACTAATCTGTACCGTGGCTCAGTGTTATTTTCAGAGATATTTTCCTGCGTACACTTGGTAAAAGGCAAAAATAACTATCTCCAACATTAAGTGCTGAGTTTCTAAACAGGAGTTTGGTGCGTGGGTGTCTGCCAGCAGGTATTGAATTGTAAACATGTCTAAGGATCTAAGAAAGTGACAGTGAAAGTTTGACATCAAACAAGCCCACTTCCAGTCCTTGGCTTGCACTGTGTACAGCAACCAAAGAGGATTATGGCTAGCAGTGAAGAATGTTTTCTAAGCAGCACACAGCACATATAGCCCAAATGCAAATCAATAAATATTTAACCTGTTATTATTATTTATCAATAACATCTTATCATGAGGCTGGTACTCATGTGGAACTGCCTTTTCTTTCAAATAAGATGCCACAGAAGAGCTCAGACTGCCTTTTTCAGAATCACTGGTAACAGAAAAACATTAAAAGTTAGTTTCTCCTTAATGTGAGTGGTACCTCAACGTCACAACTGCAAGAATAACAAAGGATTCATTCAGCTGCACCCCTGACCTGCTGACCAACACTTGCTCGATTCACATAACTCCATAGCCTGCAGTGCATCAAAGGGCCCATAAAACATCTTCTGTTACCTGTTGTAAAATTGCATCAATAGTCAAGGATGAAATCAATTGGTACCTCTTGCAAGCAGAAATCTGATGCTCTTAAAGAAAAAAAATAGCTGTCTACATGAAAGAAACCTGCAGCTCTGAATGAGCTGCGCCAGCCCTTGGTGCATTTATGAACGCGTCTGAGAACTGTCGATCTGAGCAACACTTGCTCTAGTTCCCATCTCAGCAACTACTCTTGCTCAGATTATACAGCACAGGGCAATACTGAGCCACCCTTATTGCTCCTATACACGAGAAGAAAAAGAGAAACAGCACAAATTGGTGGGTAGCATTGCATATCCCTACAAAAGATGTGTTTCAAAGCATTGCAGTTGCATTAGAAATATGAAATACATAGGAATAATATCCAGGGATATTGCTACAGCCATTACCTCATTAATATTCTCCCTCACTATCTAAATTTTACTAGGACACAGACTAATATATCCCTTGTACTATTAAGAAAAGGTCTTAAAGGAGGATTCTGGAAAGCTTCATCTCTATTTCACCAGAAGTCAAAAGGTCAAAGTAGGTCACAAAGATAATAAGTAACATCATTCATTGGTTGCATGAAGTCTAATTTGTTCCACATTCAAACAGAGCTTTATGTTGAAAGATGTATTTTGACAAGAGCAGAGAATCATTATTTAGCTACAGTAAATGGTGTTGATTCCTAAAGGGCAGAGAAGAAAGAATAATTTAAAAGGGCTGAAACTTTTAACGTTGACATTTTTTAAGCACAATATTTCAGTTTTGTTTTGGTTATTATTTTCTTTTCAAAGTTCATCTACATCTGTTTTACAGGGTCAAACAAAACTTTGCAGTTCAACACAACTCCCTTTTTTCTTTCCTTACTCTTTTTGTCTTGCTCCAATCTTGGTTCAGGGTCTACCACATCTAGTCTACCCTGTATAAATACAGGACATCATACCAAGAATATTTTGTAGTTCTACATTCTTTGTTTTCCATGTATGAAACCCCTTATTTTTCAGACCATGGTAAGCATGCTGCAACTAAATAAATCCAAGTGAACAACTGAATTCCTGACACAACCTCCTCGAAATGCACATCTGCTCCTATGCTCCTCAGCAACACAGATATATAAAAAGACAAATGGAATTTCCAAGTTCCCAGGTCAAAAGAATTCTTTCTCTGGTCCCCTCCTGACCAAAGTCTTTGGGTTTCCAGCATTTTTCTCCCTGGCTTCTGTTGGTTTTGGCAAGAGCAATAATACCATTAAGAACTTAGATGCCTCTTTTCTATTCCAAAAATGATTTAACTAACTTAAACCAGAAAAAAAACCCAAAACACCCCCAAACACCTTGTCGACGAGAATTTCCCCTAGTGCCTGAGGGACAGAGGAAACCAGAGAACACACTATAAACCTGCAGGAAATATTCCTGACCATGATTAATGCCACAGAGTCTTTGCAGATCTTTGTGGATCTTGCAAGAGTTCTATTTGCTGTTCTTCAGGCTATATTTTGCTGTGAAAACCTTATTATATAACAGAAGCATTAACAGATTCAGAGTAAAATAAGAAAAGATTTGAAGATCGGGGGAGAAAAAGTTAGGAAAGGCACACAGGGTTTTCCTTTCATTCCATGTGATTATGTTGTGATAATGCCCTCTACAGACCTGTCCATCACTTGCGGGCTCAGGTCAGAGAAGCTCTCTGACCCGACCAGCTGGGTGACACAAGCCAAACAATGACAAATTCAGCTTCAGTTGATCTTGCCAGAAGGATCTCAGAGCTGCCTGTTGAGCAGCTATGAGACAACCACATTTCCCTTTTGTCCATCTTTTTTTTTCTTTTTTTTTTTCCTGGTTTGGTTTTTTTGACTTGTTTTGGGGTTTTTTTTGGACAGGGAGTTTGCAGGGATATATGGAAATTTTGGAAAGGCGCCGTCTCTCACATGCAGAGAGGTATCTTTTTAACTTTGGCTTCATTCCCTACCTCCCACGTTACCACCTTTTAGAATTCATTCATACTTTTAACTGCTTTGTTAGGAAATCTTTTAAATCCCAACTCTGGCACTCTTGCCTTGCAGATTTCGAGCTATTGCTACTGAAGATGGCCAATAACATCCCACAGTTGTCTGGAGCCTCGCAACATTGGCACTCAGATTCATTTATCATTGGAATCATTTGTGCTCTTCAGGTCATTTGTGAAAGCCATGGCCATGGGCACGATGGAAGATGATTTTACTGGAAATGGCACTTTCAAACTGCCCTAAAGAGAGGCAGACTCCCTCCTGAGTGCTGTAGCTACTCTCCACAACTAACCAAAGACATTTGACTGAGCACTCTGCTTGGTCTGCAACTGGTCAGCGAAAGTATGAAGGCAGACTACGATCAGTTATCAAGAGGGCTAAAAACTGAGAAGACTGGATGCGCAGATCAGACCTCTTAAGTAGCATCAGTTGTATGTTGTTCAAAAGTCAAAAGTGCATCACCCAAGCAGTAAATCTTTATATTTACTCCTCTTCCCCAACCTCTCACACGTCTATTTCCTATGCTAATGGCTAGGTCTCTCTCACTGTCTATAAACACTGATTTAAGCCAAAAGAAGAGTATGTAATTGGTGTGCAGAGACCCCTCCAAATCCAGTTATGCATCACCTTTCAATTCTATACTCCAGCATATATTCTGAACCCAAAAGCATATATTTATTTCATCCTGATACTTTACAGGATTACAAACTTAGCTCACACACACACGCACATACATAAATACAAACATTTTACTGCAAGCACTGCCATCTGCTACCAAAGCATCTCACAACAGTTCCCCTCAACCCTCAGCTGCTCTAGAACAAAAAAAATAAGACGATGGTGATAGTGTTGGTATACAATTTATCCCAAAAGACAATTTGTCTCCTGAGTTCACACATTTTCTCTAGTGAAATATTATAGCAGGTCAGTCAGTGGCATATCTCATCACGAAAGCCAGAACATCTCACGGAGCAGCACTATGACACACTCTCCACCTCAAACTCTGATGGGTCAGTTATTCAGCACTGACTCAGAGAGAGCAGGGCTGTGGACTGAACCACTTTGTGTCATTTCTCATTGAGTTTCAAAATCTCCCGTCCAAGGAGTGGCACAATCCAACCTGTTAAGCTAACGAGAGCTGACAAGATCACAGCCCAAGAATAATAAGACATGTCGAACAATAGATGCTCACCCTGGTCCTCTTCAGCTCCAATCAGCAGAGGAACTTTCTGTTTTAGCAGCGGATGAGATACACAAGAAGTCGCAAAGATACAGAGTTACTCAAGCGCATTAACTTTTGTTTCTGCTTACTCCCTTCTCGCAACCGCCAACTTCTACTGATGTGCCAGAGGCTCACTCTCCATCAATCTCCATTAAACACTGATATAAACCATAGAAAGATCACGTCATTGGTAGACAGGGAAAATTTTAAATGCATTTGATGACTGATTAAATAACAGGAAAGCACAGATTAAAGTTCTCCCGAGATATTTTTTGATGTAGACCACCAATTTCTTAGAAACCCATTATACATAGAAATTTCTCAACCTCTACAGTCAGTAGGACAGTCTCCCCACAGTCTTACTGCATTTCAACACTGACCACAGGGAAATAGAGACCGAAGCATTTCCAGTTCTTGTGTCCAATCTTCACACTTTGCTACCCCAAAGGACTGTATTGTGTCCTAGTCTTAATGTAGGTCCACAAAGGTAAATTAGCCTGCAGTTGACTCTCTAGCTTTACTGAACATCTCGTAGAAAAACAAAGCTATAATATGCCAACGAAGAGTGATTTTTAAATCTACCCTTTAGTGAACAGGTAAAGACAGAGGTGCTGTCCTATTAGACTTGGGAAGAAACACAAGGACTCCTTTTCCCAAAGTAGAGGGAAATGTCGACAAACGGGAAGTAGGAAATTTCTGGTAAGCAGGATTGGGGAGTTATATTGCCATGAGTGGCCTCCACAGAACAGCACAGAGGTGTGGGGGGGCCCTGGCCCAAACTCAATTGCCATCAAGTAAAGCAGGAGTGGGAAGAGAACCTTGAGCTGGAAGAAATAGCTGCTTTGCACTTTTGGGCCAAGATAGGCAGGTACCCGCCTCTGTGGCTGCCTTTCTGGGCTGATAAAAAGGTTAACTTGCCCCTGATGAAGTTGTGATGGAAACCTAATCCTCTACAACAATAGCCCAGTGCTAAGAAACATCCATGGGTCCAGGCATGAGAGAAAGCAAGGACCTCTTCTAAGAGCATTTGTTTCTATATTGGTCTTTTGTTGTGTCTTTCCCCCTCACCCGCCTCCTTCCCTGCTTGGTTATTCCAGCAGGAGTTTGAACAGGCTGTTTGCAGAGAGAGAACAACAAGAGAGGTCTACTTGGAAAGCCAGCAGAAAACTCTGAGCTTGAAATCAGAAATGTGCAGAAGCCCAAAAGAACAGAAATGTTTGAACTTGCCTCCCCAAAAGAGTTGTGTTCATTGACTTGCAAGCAGGGGGAACAGCAGTAGTAATTTAACCAAGGGAAGGGTGCCAACAACTTATTTAATTGCGGAGTTTGTGCCAACACCACCACAAAACAACTATTAATACAAGTCTGCGGTACAAGACTAATTCTACTAACCTTTTGCTGTTGCCTTATGGTCAGGTCAGTGGCTGCATCCCTTCTGTGCCGACACTATTCAACAAACACTGGCAACTGCTTTTAAGCAAACACGAAATTCAGCAGGGCAGGAGGGAGGGGAGTGGGATCATTGATAAAATGAAGATTCCCCCCACAACCCCACCCCTCTCTGTCCACATGTTATGCGTTTCTTTCTTCATCTCAAGCCTCTCTCTTGAAACTGGAAATGTGTCTTGCCATGTATTTGCTCCTGGACAACAGCCAGATCGTTGGTCTGAATTCCACCAGCTCATTTCCCAGTTTCTATGAGACTGCATTTGAGAAATGTGGATCGCTCAGTCCACTGGCCAGACCGGTCATCAATCAATGTATAAAGACATGAGGTCTGGCAGTAGGGACCAATGCCTTTTTCTAAATGAAAGATTAATTTAAATAATGCATATTTTTATAGAAAGATTAAAAAAAATAGCAATTATACATCCAGCACTGCTGCAAGTATTCAAGGACATGATTATTCCAGCAATTAGGTGCCATTGTAAACATCTTAAAATGCAACATTATATAATGCATAAACTCCAAGGAACAACATTATTATGTCAAGTAGTAAATTCACCAGTGCATTTGAAAACTTGCTCTTGATTCACTCCTCACCCTTTGCTCTATTTGTCTTTTTGTATTTACATCTTGTGACTGTATCACAACTATAAATTCTGAACACTGGGAAGATTATTTTTTACTTATACACTCACAAATAGCATAAAGATTTCGCAGTTTTCTACTGCAACCTGCTGGCACTATCATCGTAGAAAATATAAATACTGATTACAAGCTGAAAAGATAACCAAGAAAAATATTTCTGTATGCCTGCAGTTAACACTTTTGATCAGGAAGGCTGTAGTTCCCTACAGGTGTTAGGAAATTTTCTGCAATGTGTAGTAGACTGTAGAGTCTTTGATTTCTTCTGAAATAAACCCCTCTCACCACAAAAAGTATCTCTGGGGATCCCAGAGACCTTCCTGGCTTCCTTCTGCCCCATGAAACTGCTTCCACATTTTGCCATTCCTTTGGCAAATACTTCCATAATACTTTTGTCTCCATTCTTAGGTGAATTAACATTTGGTATTCATCAACACATTTCAAAGAAAAAAGTCATGAAAACTCCTATCAACAACAGCAAACATGAACATTTGGCATATTTCAAAAACTTGTCTTGGATAAAAAGCAAAAAGAGGGCTAATAAAACCTGATCCCACTGACAACACACACCAATTCCCTTAAGACTTCAGCATCGCAAAGTGTCCCTCTAGATGTCAAGTCATGTTCAGAAACTAACGCAGGACTGACAACAGCGATTAAAAACCGCTCTCTTTTCTATCTCTGTTGGCTGGTGTTTAAAACCTTTTAACTGCTGATACAGACCGGACGAAACTGCTTACAGCATCGCTGCAGAATGTGCGGCTGAATCCCAACAGCACATGGAGCTATAACATTTGTCAGCCAAACTCGTCATTCAGCCGGGCATCGGAAAATCCCCATTCTTGAGTGAGAATAGGGAAGGGCTTTCAGGCTGGCAGATTATCTGGAGAGGTCTGTGGGAACTGCAAAACGCTGCACCTGCCTGAAAAATGGTACCAACTCAGCACAAGGCGTTTCCAGAGGGGGAAGTTAATATATGGGAGGAATGCACATAAATCCTGTTATTTCTTAATGGGATTTGGGAGCTTATTTCTCACCCCATGCTTTGAAATGCATCCCACAGGCTATTTTACTAATGAATTTAAGCACAGTGATTTTCT